>NC_136012.1:11137224-11187224 GCF_048128805.1 Centroberyx gerrardi | reverse complement strand
AAATATGACACACACACACACACACACACACACACACACACACACACACAGACACACACACACATCTTTAGCTACTACAACAAAGTGAAGGTGAAAAGTGATTATCTTGTATAATCTCATTTAATCCCTTTTAATCCACATCATTTAACCCAGATCTAACAAGATTCTGCCCAGATAACCCACTAATGATAAAGATCCAGCTAACCAATGACAACATTAGCATTTACAGTCAATCTACCTCTAAAGACAAGGATCTCACTTACAGTAACAATGCATTACGCTTTTACTGTTATATTATACCTAGCAGTAGTTTGGACTCACACAGAAATGAAAGACAAGGTAAAATGTTAAAGGAATACTCGGTCTAATATAATAACTGTGATGAGAACCGAACACCAAAATCATCCATGTGTCCCCGGTAGGTCACTTGGTCCGGTTCTCCTTTTTAACTCTTTAGTATACACTATGCCGAGTGATAGTAGGCAACTAGCATTATCTCAAAAGAGAAAACGAGAAGCAACCAGTATAGCAGCTCTAAAGCTAAATGGTAAATAATCTTACATAAGTAAAACTAAGGAGAAAAAAAAAGTAATATTTACGCTAAATATGATACAAAGTAATGCACTGCTTTGAACTACTAGAACTACAACTTTTTATTGCAAAAAGGTCAGTATTCTTGCTTTGGATCATTAGCATGGAGCACCGGAGCAAATGATCTACCAGGGACACATGGATGATGTTGGTATTTATGTTCTCATTACTTAATGGGTAAGTTCACCAATGGGTCAATCTCCCAAAAACTTGGTGTATTCATTAAAAGATAATACATACTGTGTGGCTGATCTAACTCCTCCAAGCTGATGATCAGTTCTTTTCTGACTCCAACTTCACCTGGACTCACATACTGCTGTTAGTTCACAATGTTGAACAGTGTAAATCCAGCCAATGTCTATTTACTTTCAATGGAGCAAAGAGGAACTGAAGGCGGGGATGCTTTAGACAAAGCCAGCCCCGAGCTGCCCGGTATTATCACAGCCAAAATAAAAATCAATACGACTACCTGTCCAGGGATTTCTGGCTAATACAGTAATTCCACAGTGTTGTTTATTTTCTCTCTATATGTACAGCACAAGATACAACAGTGGGACAATGTGGACAGACATGATCACTAACAGGGTTGTGAGGACAATTTGAACATGACAGGCATTATCAGTGGAAGTGCAGAAGTAAAAGGCCAATGCTGTTGACTGGCTATCCTGTTTATTACACACAGATCACTAGTTGCACTGTATGGGCGGTTGTTCTATCCCTCCATTCTTTCTTCACTCCCTCTACTCCTCTTTCTATCTGTCTGTTCTTTCTCACTCTTTCAAAATTTCCCCCTTTCCATTTCAAATTTGTCTTAACAAATACAACACAACATAAACACACACTTTCTTTTTGTATCTTTGTACTCTCTCTCTTTCTCTCTCTCTCTCTCACACACACTGTCCAGCTGTGAATGTCCATGCATGTACATGTCCGTGTGTGTGTGTGTGTGTGTGTGTGTGTGTCCATGTGCATTGCCATGTGTGTGTCTTTCAGTCTCTTTCTCCATCCTGTAAGTCACCTCTCTCTCTACACTTAATCCACTGCATTATCATGGAAGCTCTACATATTCCTCTGGATGTTTTGCACTCATCTGTTTATGATTTTCCTTTTACTTATCTGAGCTGTGGTCCAGTTTCAGTAAACTATGTCATTGTTCATGTGAATCTCAGCACCAACTCCACCTGAACGTCTCACCCATGTCAGAGACGAAGGTGAAGTGGAATATAGTGTATACGGTCCATGTAATAATTATGATTTGTTTTATTTGTCCACTATAAGGTGACTGCACTGATAATGCACTGTTCCACTCTCCCTTCCTCTCCCTTCAAATGTGGATCTCAGTCCCTCTTTCCCCATCCTCCTCTTCTCAAATCTTTTCTTAACCTTACTACTCTCCCTGGCCTTCTGTTTTTGCCCCCCCTCCCTCCTTTCTGCTCTACTCCTCTCCTTCATTTCTCTGTGTCTGAAAATATCCTTCAACTGATCCCGCAGCTGAACACTGTGGCTCTGAGCCAAACATCAAAATGTCCTTCTCTCTGTCCGTTCCTCTCTCCGTCTTGCTCTCTCTGTTCTTCCCTCTCTCTCATTCCTCTTTCACAGTAATTAGGAGAAAAACCTTGACTCAGCTACAAACCGAACGGTCTGTCAGTCAAAATGTCTCGCCCTTTTCACACTTGTCACAATATAACTCCCTTTATCCCCTCCTTTTTTTTCTCTCCTTCCCCTTTAACTCACTTTCTCTTTTCAAAAGTTGCACTTTCAGAATCTTTTTGAGCAGCATGAAAAGACAGAGAGATCAGCATCTCGGCCTGATTTTGCCTGAACGTGTACTACATGAACGTGTATTACAAGAAAACAGTGGTGTGTAGAGGATGGGAAAGCAAAATCAAGAGAGAGAAAGAACATAAGACAGATTCTAAGAAAAAAGAGGAAAAAGGAGAAGAGAGGCTGACATTGGCAGAAACGAGGAAAAAAGGACAGAGCAAACAATAGGGAAGGATGGAGTACATGATTGAAAGTGGAGAACTCTCTCCTCTGTCAGTAATCTTGTAAACCGTCTTATCCGGTTAATGGCATTATGGCTGGAAAAGTTGCGATCCAGGCTTGGAAAGTTTGACAGGAGCTCTGCAGCTCTGCAGTCAGGCTCTTATTCTGTCCAGTCTGTGCTTGATGTAGCTGGAAATCTTTGTTGCCGCCCTAGAAGTTGGTGCTCACAGAAAACAGTTTTGCTGGAGAACAATGCAGTTTATGGAGCAAGAAGTCAGTGAGCAAGAAATACTGAAACAACTATGGTGAAACCTAATAAAAGCACACCATTAACACCTAGACACAGAAAAAAGAGGGATCATCAAGGGTTCTTTTGGTAAGGGCAATGGTTTTATACATTAGTAATGACTGAAAGAATGCTCTGATTTGTTAAATAAATCAGAATCAAGATTCCAGTGGGGTTCTTAAAAAGTTTTTTTTTAAATTAATTTTTTAGTTTTTTGAGCACTGCTGATTTGAGCTTTTCATGCACTGTTAAAGGCTTCTTTACAGCACTATAAAGGTTAGAACCATTTGAGCATACAAAACCATTCTAAAAGGGTTCTTTACAAGCTTAAAAAATCTTTTTCTGGTGCCATATGGAATCGTTAAGAGTGCAACGTGATGCAAACTAAGGCTGTAACCACAGTTTGTCATGCCTGACTGACTCCTTGTAGTGGGCAATATCTGTAGCACCAGTGCCATGCTATGCACATATAGCCAGTCCAAACAGGGAACAGATATGACATTTATAGGCAACTACCCTATAGAGAAATAATTTTGTCAGATGTAAATCTGAGTTGAAAGTTCCCGTGGTGAGGGAGAGAAGAGCGTAGAGCAATGTGACATTGATTATAGATGGAGCAACAGAGGGAGGAAGAGAGGAGAAAAGAGACTAGGATAAAGGTGGAGAAAGTGAGAGACAGTGACAGAACTAAAGTGGCAGAAATAATGAGTGGGAACAGTTGGAGCCTTCAAGAAAGGTGGGTTGTCAAGGCATCAATAAAGGAATGAGGGAGAGGAGTGAGTGAAGGATGGAGTGATAACAGGAGTGAGTGAGCAGCTGGATGAAATAGTGACCAAATCCTTTTTGGTCTCTGCTCACTTAGCTATAGACAATATACACCAGTGTTGCTGTAGACAGTTAACATTCAACATCTAAAATTAAGCAGTGGTAGGAATGTCATCGGGTAAAAGATCTTCTCTTAAATGGATTTTTTTTTTCAGCTTTACCATTGAAAAGAACACTTACATTAATGGTCCAAATACTGTCAGAATGTTAAAAAACACAGGAACACAGGCTGCAATCCTGTCTACTTGGACAGTTCATGGTTTTAAAAGAGAGGATTTAATAAGGATTTGAAAATGGTGTTGATCAAAAATATCTAAAATAGATCCTATTTCAGTAAGCTTAAGTTAGCTTATCGTTGTTGTCATATGAAAACCTCATATCTCCAATTTTGGTGATTTTCATGTTTTAAATTCTATTGAATGATTACATGGTCATCTATGAGTTGAGGAAATTCTACGATGCTTGGGCTTATGAAACCATTTCAAAATCCATTGGACATATTCAAAAATTCACTGTTGTCAAGCTAAAAACAAGGCTGTCTTTCTTAGTTCCTGAAAAGTTGACATTTTGGAGATTCAAGGTTTTTACCAGAAAACAGCATTATGTTAAGTCATTGAAGAATAGAATTGAAATAAAAACTATTTCACCTTCATCCGATTCAGTGTTCTCTTTAATGATACATGCATGGAGAGAAGTACACACACCACAGAATGAATGTTGCAGTTCTCTGTAGGGAGTTAACAAGGTTTATATGCACAAGGCCAAACACTTACAAGGCTAAACATTTACTAAACAAAGCTTCATCTCACAATCACACCACTGCCACTTGTATCAGCACTTTAGTACCATGCCTCCTCTCTGCCATTGGCTTCATGCTATCAGTACACCTGAAGGACACATGTTAAGTAATATGTTGAATATTATGTTGAACAATATTCTACACTAAAGCAAAGACATACAATGGCACTTTTCTCCACAGTCATTCAAGTAATGTCATTGTTTCTTTTCAGGAATTTGATTGTGTACTTTACTTTGAGATACTTTACATATAAGTCAACTTGTGTCCCAATGCCCCACATTATGTGCAAGTGTATTCTGGAAAGATCCAGGATTGAAGTCATTGATTTTAAGTAAAACAAAGTACTTACAGTACAACATGTAAGTACTGTGAAGCCGGTGTGCTTTGCAGCATACAGGCTGGGCAAAGTGTCGCACTGCAGCAGCATCACGGGGCTCCTGGTGCACGGGTTTAAAAAAAAAAAAAAAAATGGGGACACCCTGCTGTGAAGATAAAGTCTTTTATAATTAAAAAAGTTCCAAAGTCACTTTTAGAGATCGCTGCTTCCACCGCCGTTTAGCCTTACTGCAGCAGACAAGCATGTCAGGTCAACCTAGATCTATGTCTGAGGAAGCCACAAGCTGGTGGAGGTAGAGCTATGAATAATAGATAAGACGGCATGTCTCTCGATTAGCCAGACACGACTACAGTCCTGCTGTCGCTGGGTCTGGAACCAATGTCGGCTGTTTTAATCGTCTGGCTTGTCCTGCTAGAAGAAGGAAGGACGGAAGGACAGAAGGACAGAGAAAAGGATGGAAGAGGAGAAGTGAAAGAAGAAAGGAGGGGAGGAACAAAGGAAGCAAGGAAGGAAGGGAGCGTAGAGTTTATGCGGCTAACTGATTGCTGCATCAACTCTATTTGGCACATGCAGGTATCCTGAATAAAACAAAAGCCTCTGTTCTCACTTTCCTGTGGCTGTGATGTTCCCACAACCTTTCCTGGGTGAGGAAAGCAAAGCTGTCTTTTCCCTTACCTTTCTGTTTCTCTCCCTGGCAGAAGGGAACAGCTTGTTCTCAGCTTTTCTTTTTCATTGCCTCTTTCTCTCTGTGTTTTTTTTTTTTTTTTTTCAGCTGACAGAGGTTACTGCTTCCATCCCATCGCTGCTGAGGAGAATATAGCTCTGTAGAGCCAACATTATGAGCTGTTAATGGCCCACCTGTTTCTATACTGGAGGTGTGTGTGTGCATGAGTGTGTGTGTGTGTGTGTGTGTGTGTGTGTGTGTGTATCCGAGAATCCAAAGCTATCAATAACTTGGAAGTCGGGTGTAGCGGAAACCACAAAGGGAGAAACGCCACACATCTCTCCCTCCATCTGCTTTTCTCCCTCCGTCTCCCCATTTCTCTCCTGTGATCCCCTTGTGTGTTTGATCGCTCTTCCCTGTTTCTCCTTCTCTCTGTTTCTCTATCTACATCTTTCCCACCTCTCCTTCTTCTCCTCTCCTCTTCCCCTCCTCTCCTTCTGTTAAATAATGTGATGTAGTTGCAGTGCCTAATGAGTTTCTTCCAGTGTGGTCCCCAGCATGCAGGAAAAGCAAAAAAAAAACAACAGAATGTGGAGGAATCTGTCCCCTGCTTCTCTTGTTTCTAAACAGCAACTGGTTAATCAGTTTGTGGTATTGGAAGGGGGGGGGGGGGGGGGGGGCTCGTAAAAAATTAAAAAGGCAGTAATTGAATCCATACATTTGCATTGATGAGCTGGGCGGCGCTAATGAAAGCTTCAGAATGGAGAGATAATCTCACTGGGAAAAGAGGAGAGGAGGGGAAGAGAAAGGGAGAGGGAGATAAATACATATATAGATACATACACATAGATACGTACATATACATATGAAGGGTTTCATAAAAAAAATATGTATGTATGTGTATATACATTATGGAAAATTTTAAATTCATCAGGAAATATTTGAAAAACAAATGATTCTGTCCTCAAAATATGAATTATAATAACTTCAGTACTAACCCATAATGTGCTTAAAGGGTGATGAAACAGAGAGAAAATGTCTGTCTCTGCCCAATGTAGCAAAATACAACGTTATGCGATCTATTGTCAACATTACGTTAAGAGTGGATGTGTTTCATCATAAAATTGACCTGAACATTGATTGACAGCTGAAAAAAATGAGTTTAGTGTTTCATTCCCCTTTAACTTTCATGCAGGCAGTCAATATGGGAGAGTGGGTGTCATTTTTTTAAGTGTAAGTGGTGGATATCTCACTTTACAACAAAACTCTTCATGCACACACATAGATACATACACATAGATACAGAGATAGATGCATTCAGTACGACAACAACAAATCTGTCTCTCCCTCTAGGGAAGGAGGGATGATGTGTGAGAGATGAACATCCCTTCGTTCCTCTGACAACTGGCCCGTACTCTCATCTCACTCATCCTTTCTTTTACTTCTTTTTTTCCCCACAGTTCTTCTGCTCCATCAGCTCATTAAAGCTGCTCTTCACTTCTCCACTCTCTCTTTTTATTAGCTTCCCCTCTGATTCTGATGAGCTCTCTGTCTCTGACATTTTGGCCACAGAGAGCAAATGTCAGAGGGAAGGAAAGTTCAAAGCTAGCCTGTGGGAAGTGTGTGTGTGTGTGTGTGTGTGTGTGTGTGTGTGTGTATGTTTGTGTGTAGCTTTGTGCTAATGTGTGCCTGTCTCTCAGGCTTTGCCAGACTAAATCTAAATGAGTCTAATGAATATAGAACATCTACTTCAGGCCACAGCCTAGTTGTTACACAATAAATTAAAAACTTAAAATTACATTGATTGAGCTAATGGGGCCACTATAATTAAAGGTCAAAATTTTAATCTCAAACATGATACCTCCGACACTAGACAGAGAATTCTGATTAAACTTGGAGGGATGATGAAATATCACACTGTGTTCTGGTGTTTTCTATTTTTCTGTTTTTACCTTGTTATGGGAAAAAAAGTAAGTTCACTGTGTGGGCTTTTCTGGAGGTCACAGAGACAGAGTCCTTGTATATATAATGGCACATATTGCTGTAGCCTATAGTATACATAATGATAAGTAACTCAGATATCAATGCAGGTTTGTGGTTGTCTTAACTGCATGTCTCCCACACTTAGAGAAACAGGAAGAGAAAATAAAAGGTGAAAAAAGCCTGCAGGCTGTCCTTCCTCACTCCATTTATTCATCCAATCTAACACACACACACACACACGCACACACACACACACACACACACACACACACACACACACTTGTCGCCCTTGCTGAGGAAGAAATAAAGCATGGTCATTAATACAGAGAGGGAGAGAGAGAGAGATTAGGCTTCTGTTAGGTCTGCAAATTGGACAACAGAAAATCAATTCAAGCACAAACACAAGCTAATATACATTTCCCCCTTAAACAGGGTGTGTGCGTGTGTGTGTGTGTGTGTGTGTGTGTTTGTGTGTGTGTGTGCGTGTGTGTGCGTGTGTATGTGTGTGTGTGTAGATCATTGCAGCCTAACATGAAGATAATATGAAGGAGAGGAAAGCCAGAAGGAAAGGAGGAAAGTCCCAGAGGAACAAATACACTGAAGGGATACACTGAAAACACACTAGAGAGACAACACAACAGAACCCCCCCACCCTTGCAGCACACACACACACACACACACACACACACACACACACACACACATCTGAGGTTTTCAGAGTGATCGATTACAAAATTTACAGCGACTGACAGCCTTGATTGGAAACTTGATGTAATCAATAAGAGTCTGAGAAGGTAGGAGGACACACACACAAAAACACACACAGACATGTAAAGGACACTGGAGGACAAATGGATGGTAGGCCAGACAGAGGTCATTGTACATTGAATGGGAGAGAGAGAGAGAGACACTTCAATCTGTCTGTCTCTGTATTTATTTATTTACTTATTTTAGATATTATTATTATCATTATTAGGCTATATATTTCTTTTTTCAGTTGTCTGTTTGGGACAGACAGTCAGCATGAAGACTAAAATATCTGAATAAGAAAATCTAGCAATTTTTTTGTCTGTTTCATGATTAAAGAATGTTATGTGCTCCAAAAATAGTCTATTTTCAATTAATTATTTTATGATATGATATATTTAGACAGATTAAGACCCATAATCTGTATCAAATGCATTTATAGGATTAGGATGTGAGCTTTAGTTATGGTCAATATGAGCAAAACAAGATGCACCTCAAGTTAAAGGCACCAACAAAAGGAAACACTTACAGGTAATCGGAAATGTAGCAAATTTTTTTTAATCTTTTTTTTTTTAACACTTATCCTGTGGCCCATTACTAAATTGGCCCATCTGGATTTTACCAGAATTGCCAGACGGCCAGTCTGGTCATGCTGATGATGAAAAACAGGGAAAGCCACCTCTCTACCTACAGCAGCTGTGAGCTCGTTTCACACAGCCTCACAGGACGGGAGGCCAAAACCAGCTGATGTAGTGAGACGGGTAAGTGAAAGAATCAGAAGGGACAGAATGGAAGAGGAGCTGCAGAGAAAGATGGAGAGAGGAGAGAGGAGAACAAGAGAGGACAGTACAAAACAGAGGTGAAGTATCGCCAGTGTGAGACAACTAGCAGACTGTTGAAGGTTAGCTACGGAAGAGTAGAGCAGTACAACTTTATCGAAACAAAGCTGGGCTCATACATTATACTGGAGCCTCTTCACACTTCAGTTCAGACCAAGGGGCCAAACCTGGACTTGGCTTTTGAAGCAAACGCCAAGTCCTGGGAGAGACGGTCCCTCTGTTGCCCTCTACTGGCTGGATGCAAAATAACTTGAAACTCCACTGCATGTAAAGGGGGCATGTCAGCATAATTCATAAGTCATTGGCAAACACAACAGCTCTGGGCTGCACATGGGCTTCATGACCATATAAGGTAATATGGGCTGGCTCCACCTCTCCACCCTGTTTCTCTACTGTGCAAACTCTGACTCCAAACTGACTTTAAACTGGCCAATAGAAAGTTAACGTGATGTCACACGGTCTCTTTGTCCATTATTTTCTACAGTCTGGTTCAGACTGGATCTATCCTGGCTGAGACACCTCTACAGTCACCTTCCCAGTAATGGTGACAGATGGATCTGTGTCAGCACAGACACCAAACCTTTAGCATGTAGCCAAGTTAGAACAGTGTCTCAACTCTACATGTATTTTGTTCAAGCATAGCACTAAACTGGTGTTTCTAGATGAATGTAACAAGTTTAGCAATTTACTAAATAAAGTTATATTAGTGCCAAATCTTTAGTATGTAGCCAAGTAGGGTGCCATGCCTGAGTCAGTTATTGCAATCTTGCAATCCTTCCTGGAGTGCAAGGTGGATAGTGTCTGGCCCTTTGGTAAAATGTGACTGGTTTGAATGTGGCCAGGCCAGGCCAACCAGAAAATGAATTCAGTGTGTTTTCATTCAGGAGTGGGAACCAGCCAACAGAAGAACAGAGAGCCATTATGATCAATGTAACTTTTGAACCCAGGTGGTTTTTGACTTTCTCTTAGTCTGAGCAGCTAATCCTGTCTGATTACAATCTAGATCCCGGTCTCTCCTAGATCACCACAGCCCCAATTCCATTGGAGGAAAGGAGACACTCTTTTGAAAAGAGCCAAGAAGAGAGGGAGAAGATGAGAATATCAGAGAAATATTCAGCTACACACATTGGAGTGTCTTTGCTTAGTCTTACTCTAATGTTACTGTAGCCTCTACCATCCTAGCAGCTGGTTTCTTTGTCTCCTTGTGCTTCTGATCCCCAGTAAAAACAAGGTATGCCAGTATATCTAACAGTCCAACCTCCTGTCATCTTCCAGCAGTCTGTGGAGCTTCTCTTCTCTTCCCTCTCCTCCTCTTGTTTCTGCAAATAGTCTGATAGATTAGTGATGATTCAGCTGGAGGCCGGAGAGGAGGAGTCAGCTCCAGATAGGCTGCTGTAAAAGAGCTGACTGGCTCACAGCAGCCTGCTGGAATTAGACCCATAAAACCACAGGCTGTTAGGCCCACTCACTGGTGATCACCTAGACTGAAGCAGTAAACACACTCACACACTCACACAATGCAAAGGCACACATTAGTTCACACACACACACACACACACACACACACACACACACACACACACACACACACACACACACACAGACAATCGATCTGACTTCAGAGCCATTTACTTGAGGCATCCACATATAAAAAAACACATGAGATACTGCCCTATTTTCTGCCATTTTCTGTTGAAAGCCATTCTGTAAGAACAAAGAATAAAGGTATATTTCCTTTGGCAGTAACTCGACTAAAATGGACATGGAACAAAGTGATGTTGAACCAGCACAGTAGATCTCTGCGCTTCTGTTGCCTATTTCTCTTCACTTGGTGACTTTTTTCTCTCCCCCTTGGAAAGCCCCAGGAGAAGAAGAGTTGTTTTTTTTTCCCCTCTTCCGTGTCACCACAGCGGGCGTTGTATCAGGGTGACAGCCGTTCTGTCGTTGTGACAACCATCAGAGGCAACAGTGTAATGAGATGTGAAAGGAGAGAGGGGATGTGTGGCAAAAAAAATAAAATATTTGGAACACAAACACTATCAATCACAGCTGGCGTATCACGTCTTCTGCTCTTTCTTTTTCCTCTTTGTGTGTCTATTCGTGTGTCTGTTACATAGATGCCATGCAGGGGAATGTCTCCGAGGGATAAACCCCCCTCTTGAGCGGCAGAGCCGAACAGAAAAGAGCAGTGCAGAGTGGAACAGAATAGAGCATAACAGAGCTAACTGCCTCACTAAACGGACAGGCTGTGTGTGTCTATAGTGAATTCAAACTGTGTGTCCACGGATTGCTTTGAAATAATTCGCTTGGCTACAGAGACATGTTACAGGAATTGGCTGAAGATTTGTTTGTGACTCAAAATCACAGTAAAGCCGTGGCTTTAAGGCTTTAGGGTAACAACCAAATGTATATATTTGTGGTTTTACAGGGATCATCATACCTTTTCAGCCCCACGCTAGGTTTAAAAGGGTTATGTCCGTGGTTGTGCCCCCTGGTGACTGGCCAGGTAAACATGATACAGTGGTGAAATCAAACTGAGACTGAGGCCAAGGCAAAGGGAGAGAGGCAGAGTTACAAATCACAGCTGCCACATTCCAAGCCAGAGACCAGTAGCAACCAAGGCTCTGACTGCTAAGACACACACACACACACACACACACACACACTTCCATTTTCCAAATTTCAACTTTTCAGGAATTGAGAAAAGCTGCCTTATCTCCAGATTGATGAGCAGAAAATTGTTTTATAATAAGCTTTCTTATGCCCTGGGGTCAAGACACTTATTCAACCGTGTAAACTTCAATACCACCATAAATGAATAAAAATGCCCACATTTTTGTCATTTTCTATTAATTCATGAGGGGTAATTTTGTCTGATAGCCTCCCCCCTCCTCTAGGAATAAGTCAGAGTGGAGGGTGGACTGCAGAGCAGTGCTCATGGGACAGGTAGGGATTCGGTGTCCTGTCAAGGACACTTCAGCAGGGCGGACTCTGGAGGGAAAGAGCGTGGGGCCGTTTTGTTACAGGCCACAGGACGCACTCCATTCTTCCGCCTCTGCCACTCATGTGCCAGCAGTGGTACACTTGTGTGTGTGTTTCATCTCCTCAGGCGGCAGCAGCAGGAGGAGTCACTGAAGAAACACAATGTTCAGTTTCAGTTCACAAACAAATAAAGATTACAGACTCACAGGCCCACACACCTAATTCACAACAAATTCAAACCAAGAGTGACTTCAGAAGAGTAATATCTACAATCAGTTCTATTGCATGGCCAACATAACAATACATGAAAGAAAAGCTCAAAACTCAAGCAAAACTCCCTTCTGAGACATTCCTCTAATAGCCGACACACTGAAGATAGACTTTGCAATATTGATAGGCAGCAGTCAATATGCATATTATCAGTCATATACATTAGGCTCACAAGAATGCAATGAGTAAGCGCTGCAAATGATCAGGATCAGGTTCAGTACATCTCTGTCTGTACTTTGCTGTCTGTCCTGTGCAAGACAAAGATATGAAGAGTTTTCTTCCATAACAATATGCACCATTTGAAAAAACTGACTGACTCATACTTTTACAATATGATTGCTGGCATGAAAGTAAAACGCAGAGCTACTGTTAAAGTTATGACTCATCTTCAAACCTTTGCTTCTGAAATAGTTTTGTTTTTAAGGAAAGTCATCTTTGTTTGTGATATGCTGACTGATTGAATTTCAGGTAGCATTTTCCCCCAAAAAATTGATATATATACTGTTTTGGAATGAAACCCTTCCTATAGTTATCTACTCTGACAAAGTATGTAGGACAGGGTGACTGTAGTCCTTGGTGCTGTGTCATGAACTGATAGGAGCTTGTCACCGAAGAACAAATAAAAGTAGGGAAATGTAACTTAGCTCAACATCCCTTATGACTAAGAGACCATTACTAGTGTTTGCCAGCTATAGAGCTGTACAGCATTAGCGCTGACTTAGTCTTACACTGATAACATTTAAAGGGGCATTAAGTAATTTAGGACCTTTATCAACCTCTATCAGCAACCAGTGGGAATTACAACAAGATCGATAAAACTTATCTCCTCCTACACAAGTTTCTGGCACCGACCCCGTCCCCCACCTCTCCCGTCCCCTTGAATTATGGTGCCTGTAATTAAAAGAAAAACATTAAAGTCACATTTTTGCAATAGAGACAAAGTTAGCTAATTAGAGCAGAGGGTTGGAGAGAGCGGGAGTGTCTTTATATTCCAATGGGGAGGAAAGAGTAAGAGGACATTTTTTTGAAAGACAGAAATCTCACCACAAACAATCATCACAGAAATCTAGTTGAGTCATTGGTATTGATCAATAATCCTATCAACACCCACACATATGGTCATTTTGTGCTATGGAGCAGTAAAAATCGTATTGCACATTTAATTGCTTTTTGCAGCATCAGAAAAGAATACACAGATCGACACACACACACACACACACACCCACTCACATATACACAACAGTCACCGCTGGATTAGTCTGTCAGACACTTTGAAGGAGGGATGAAGGGGAGGAAAGAGAAACAAGGAGGAGAGGAGAAACCCACAGAGGCGTCTCTGCTGTGCGCTCTGGCCGCCACCTCACTCTGTGTTAACCGTGGGAACTGGCTAAGAGGGCAGGAACTGACCAATGAAAGAGAGGTGTCCAGAGGGAAAGAAGAAGTATTGGAGTGATGAAACATGGCTCTGGGTAGTGACCGAGGGAATGAGATCGCCGACACGAGCGGCGGAAATGAGGTTTCCCTGCAGGGCGGCTGGCCTCGCTCTTTGGGACGGGGTGAGGAGCTCAGCGACCCGGGAGGACCTCGGTGTCGAGCTGCTGCTCCTCCACACTGAGAGGAGCTAGTTGAGGTGGCACCTAGTAAGGAGGCCCCAGTGCGAATTGCAGCGACCATGACTGACTGGGAGGAGACCCCAGGGCCAACCCAGCGCCTGGGATTGATCCCCCAGGAGGAGCTGGAGGAAGTTGCTGGGGAAAAGAACATCTAGGCTGCTCTGCTTCCCCTCTTGCCATGATGACCCTCACCCGGGTAAGCAGCTACAAAATGGAATGAAACGTAAAATAAAAGATGGTTTCTTTAAAGGTTAAATGTGTAATATGTCTGCTTTACTGAAGCATAATATGACTGCTAAATATCAGCAGAGGTTCCCGAATGGTAGTGAGTGAAAAAAAGTGAACAGCCACTGCACACACGCTGCAGAGATTTCTGCATTCAAAAACACAGGAGCGGGCCAAGGCTGATGTTTTTGTTATTGTTTGAAGGCCCTCGTGCAACACCAAGGTCCATTAAAAAATGTGGCAATTTATTTTTGTCTTGCTTATCAGCAAAAATTACACATCGGAAAATAGAATTTGAGACTTTATTACTAATCTGTAGAGTGTTCCGGTAAATTCGGCATGTATACAATCCTCCAAACAGCTCGAATATTAACAGACTGGCCCATTTATGCGGCAGGGAAGTGGTGTTACTTCACACACAAAATAGCGACATACCTAGAAAGTTGCAGTAAGTGTAGTTTCAAACTAAGACTTAGGAGTAAAAATATTCACAGCTACTAGTAGTCAGTAAGAAGTTTGTATGTAAGTATAAGAACTTTCATTTAAGAGTAAGCATGTTTCTGGGATGCAAATCTAAGAGTTTTATGATTCATGAGAATGATGCAAATGATTGCTCATGTAATATGGATGGGTTCACTCAGACTGCAGCATTGATCCTGCTGCACCCAGTTGGAAAAAGACTCCAACCTCTGTCTAGTCTACATCGATATATAGAGAGACAGATGGGGGTTAAGGGAATAAAATACACTTGCATGCGCATACACACACACACACACACACGCACACACACACACACACATCCATGCACACACACACACACACACACACACACACACACACACACACACACACACACACACACTCTTCAGCCTGAGAGTTTCTGTTCCACCCGGCGAAAGAACAATCTTTGTGGTTTGATGATGTTCTTTGTTAGGAAGTCGGGTTTCCTCCATAACTAATTTCCTCCCTGCCTGCCTCCATTCAAATTAGTTCACATTCACAAGAATTACTCTCACTTTTCATTGCAGCTATACATAAATTCAGCCAGAGTGACCTTTAACCCAAATGGGTGAGAGGAATTGCCTGATGTCTGAGAACACACACTAACACACACACAATATAGGGAACATCCCTCATCCTCACAGTTAAATCAGCCAATCACCGCTCTGCCAGACAGCAGCATCTCTATGGCCCCGGCAGTCAGTCAACTAAACTGCAGGCCGCTTGTTCAATGGCAGGGGTGTGACAGTGACAGCTCCGCCCACATGGTGGTCCTGCTGACCCTGGGGTTGTCAGGAGGTGATGGATTTGCTGTGTCATAAGATGTGAAAAAGTATTATAAAGGCTTGGCAAGGCTGGATCCAGGGGGACAGAATTACAGCTCTGATAGATACCAGACTGGGTGCGACACACAAAAAGAATTATATCACAACAACACCAAGACATATTAGGTTGGAGACAAAGATGAGACCGAGGCCAGGCGTTTTTATACACTATACATCTTGTAAAATCCCATCATGTGCAGGTTAGTTGAACACTGTTCGCTTTATATGTAGCAGATCACAGTTTAGCAGTTTGAATTTTATTATTCAATGAATTTATTTGATTTTTGTTTTTCAGAAAACTCACCGCCGTTATCAAAATTCACAAAACAACACACGTGAGGTATTTACTTTAAATGTGAGCAGTTTACATTGCTTTACATTGCTTCACTCACACAATCAAATCGGACAAAGATCATTAAGCACAGTGCAAGTGTGGGAAATAGTGTCTCTGTTTGTGTGCATGCACATCGACATCCGCATCTGCATGTAAATATGTGTGCAACACAGTAGTTACAGCTGTGTACAATGAAGGTCATTGGCAAATTGAACCACTGGCAGCAGCCAAAATGGCGCCTTTCAAAGAAAATCCATGTTGACAAGCATCGGCTGGGACGGCCCGCTGGTAAAGTGGCGGGGGCGAGTCAAGAAAAATCAAAGTTCCCCGTCAGTTGCAGCTCCAAGCTGCTCCCAGTATTGATCAGCAGTAACCCAGCTCACCTTAATAGCCAGCTCAGAATCCATGGGAAAGTCACGGGGAGAAGCACAAGCCAAAGCCGCCTCTCTAGAGGAGGGATCCAATCCAATACCCATAAAGACATACACACACACAACCAAATACACTTACTGCTTCATCCACACCACAAAAACAAAACACAGTCGCATCCAATTTATTTGAGTGCCAAATGACTCAGCTGTGTTGTTAGAAGCTCTTCTCTGTTATCATTGTGTCCTTGGAATGGAAGGATGGAGGAGAGGAGAGGAGAGGAGAGGAGAGGAGAGGAGGTCATATGTAGCCTTAGGTGTGTAGCTCAATGGCACTAGCCCTGCAAGGTTTAGGGTTCATTTCCCACTGGGATCAACCATACTAAAAATATAACCAGTCACACTACTGTAAGGTGTTTTGGATAAAAAGAAAATGCCCACCAAATGACAAAGAAGTGAAACAAGACTGGGCTTAAGTGTGAGAGACTACATTTACTCATGTCAGGTTCCCACATGCCAAGAATACTAGTGAGCTTACTGGCACGAATACTGCCACGGCCAGGTTTAATTTCCACCCAGCAGCCACCAGTACAAACTGTAAAACTGTGCTGTAGTGTGCTTTGAATAAGTGTCCAGCCATTGGAAGGGAAGAAAAGAAAAGAGACCAATAGCCTGCTGTCCTTGAGATAAGTCTCAAGGAGCTGCGTCTTCAGTTACTTTCATCTAGCCTGTTCATCCACTGAAACACACTGACCCAGGGTTTATTCTGTTTTTATTCCCATCAAGAGAGAGACATGACCCCTAGTAAACACATGGCGGATGTACTGTATGTAAGCAACCTAGTGTTCTGTGTGGGGTCAAAGCAAGTACAGCCTACTTTTATTTTTGTACTACTAACGTAGGTTTAGTCAGCAATAGTTTGATAGTGAGTGTTTGGCAAAAGACAAAATAGTGATTATGCAGCTGCAGATATCAAAACTGTCTTGCTGTGGTAGAGGAGGAACACATTTCCAAAATGTGGCCTAAATTGGCCTGTATTATATTTTTATCAGTTAAATTTCTGGTATGCTTTCTGCTTCTTATCTCCAACCTAGAAGCGGCTCATGTTTGTGACTTCTGTACTGGCTGGTGTTCAAGCACTCACTGTATTTCCCTCATGCAGGGCTCTTGGGGCTCTGTGTGGCTTAAAGAGCGCATATTGTAATTCCCCTAAGCACTGTGCATTGCAAAACACGTTATGCACGAATGACGGACCGCTGAACACACAGAGCCCGGCTCTTACTGAGGTGCTCCCAAGCACCCAATAAATCTCACAGAAGCTCTAATCTGAAAAAGCAGCCAGCTATTATAAGTTAATTACATCATGATACCATTCAGACCTTTCACAGTCTGCTGTCTGGAAATCTGGCCTTGAGACAATCAAAGCTGCTTGCTCCCCTCTGAATGCACCATTCCCTCTGATTTAATTGAATGATTTACTTTGCATTAGACAGTGAGGGAGAAAGTGCCATTCGAATTCTAACTTACTTGATTTTTATTTGAAACAAGTAGCAATACAGACCAACTATCAAATGGAAAGAATAAAACATATCACTCTTAGCCTAAATATTACAAATGACACTTACCCAATTATCCTCCATACAAAGGACCCCATCCTCAAAAGATGAGTAACAGTAACAGGCCAAGTGAAAAGATGAATTTATAGATGAATTTTAAACTTTCCCTGGGAGGTGGACATGAACTGTTAGAGGTATGTATGATATTGATGGCGTTTTGGAGCATTGACAGAAGTCAGGCAAGGATACATTGAAGGCTGTTAGCTGCCTGTTGAAACAGTGGAAAGAGAAGCTCACAAACTAGGCCTATTTTTTTTCCCTGGTGCCACATCTGCCACAGTGATGTCTCCAATGTTTATGACCAGAGGAAGCAACGATTTTGCAATGCTGGTGATAAAATTAACAGTCCAGAGTCATTGTAACTCCTGTATCGTCTACACTACTTCTTTGTCTACTTAAGTAGTCTATCTAGTACTTCATTGACTTCTTTCTACAATTTAGCATCATTCTTTTCTCTTCTGTCCCTTTCTCTCGATGTATATCGCTATCCTTCTCTAAGAGAGAGAGAGAGATAGAGATAGAGAGAGAGAGAGAAACCATCAATATGCACCCTGTCTTAGTTGCTACTCAAATCTCATTTTGTAACAATCTCTCTATTTCTCTCCCCTACCCTCAGTCCTTATATTATTATGATTATTATCATTATTGCAACTGTTACTCTGGATTTGGAAAATGGGCCGCACAGCAACTATTCACATGTCTTACAATGAAGAGAGCTATAGATTGACAGAGTTCAGATGTTTTAGTTTTCAGTTCAGACTGCTGATCAGACTGCAGTGCATGCCTGGCCTTCATTCCCATTTCAACCAGGGGCTTTTCCAACTTGCACCATAGTAGTGAAGCCAATCAGTGTGTTGAGTGCATACTCATAACAGCTGCGCCTATATGCGAAACACTCCAAGTTGAAGATCAAGATTAAAAAATAACTCAAATAAATTAAAAGCTGTGACCAGCTTGTAGCCCTTGCCTAGTGTTTAGTGTACATGCTTTGCTAAATTCTCACTCAGAGATTCTTGCCATCTTTGTAAGGAGAGTCTGTGCAGTCATTTTGTTGTTCTTTCAATGCATTTGACACTTTCTCTTAGTCATTTCTGTAAAAGATGCTGTAGAACCAAAAGGGTTTTCTTCAGGCAGCAAACAGTAGTGCTGCAATCCTACTTTGTGGTTGATGTAATTTCATTTTATGACATCTTTTCTTAAGAATCTCAACATTCAGCATGGTGTGGTTACACAGGAACATTAGCATTTAGAGAGGGAAAGGGTTCTCTAATATGATAACAGTGTTTCCCATATATACAGTAGATGCAGTGGCTCACCGCAACATCACACAAGCCTATCACAAATAGATTTCCAACACTAGATTTCCACAAATTATATCAACAAAGCATGCCTATGTTTCAAGTCAAAAAGAGGGTGCTCCAATCAGAACAAAACCAACCTCCTCTTTTCTGAATCAATTCATTAATGAACGTATCAAGTCAAAATACCATGTGAATAAATCACTGGAAAAGTTAAGCTCAAGGTTTTGTATACCCATGGCACATGAATGCATTGTCCTGAGACCAGGATTAGTCTGAAGATTGTGTACTCTTTGGAAAATATGGGAATATGCAGAAAGCATCATTTGTTATGGTGAGTGGGCTTGTTTTTGGTAGAAAGAAAATATTCAGCCTTTGCTGTTCTTAAGTTTAATTTGTATCCAATTGTCATTGTATATCCAGCAAATATTATTATAGACAGTTGGATATTTGCACTGTGAAATTCTGTTTGCACTGTAATATCCCTCTGGCATAAATCCTTTTGAAATAGCCATCGGAACAAGAAACAAACAAATAAACAAACCAAAGAAAAACATTGCATTTCATAGATTTCTCACTTTGGCTACCAACATATGACTCTGACAGAAAGCAAGGGATACGGCAAATCCCTTATTATTTACAGAGCTTTTGCCGATGTCTCCTCTCCTCTCCTCTCCTCTCCTCTCCTCTCCTCTCCTCTCCTCTCCTGTCAGAGTCTCTGTGTGGTCATGGTGACAGAAAGCCTGTCGTTGCCAATCACGCAGCCCCACTTTGATCCTCGAGAGGTGGAAAAGTTGTTGCGTGTCTTCTGAGCCCATTGTTTGTTTCTCCTCAAAGGCTTTTCACTTCCCACTTGTCCACCTCTCCATCCCTCCCCGTCTCTCTCCTTCTCTCCTTCTCTCTGAAGTGCTGACAAGGAGCTATCCTGCTTTCTTTCGCTGCCTAAGTGTTGTCAGGAAAGCAGGCTCCTTACTTGTGGGGAATATTTCTGTATCTATATCTGTGTGTGTGTCAGTGTATTAATGTGCTCTCTCTAAGCATGATGTGCCTGGTTGCAGCTTGCATGCCACCCACCAGCTCCAAAGCACAGAGCAAAGCTCTGTGTATGTTTAAGAGAGACAGAGAGTCTGTCTTGGCGGAGTCCCATGGCGAGGATTAGATATTGTCATCTTTTATCAGCAGTCGTTTCTTTTCCAAGCTCTGACAGTCTCTCAGGGGCTGCCATTTACTAGAACACCTCTCTTGTCTGCGGGTGTGTGTGTGTGTGTGTGTGTGTGTGCGTGTGCGCCCCTGTGTGGGTACATTTTGACGTTCAATTCTGTGTTTACAGTGGTTAATTTAACTCCAAAGGCAGATAAACAACATGTAGACACATCTTGAAGATAATCTGTCTTGGTTTTGGCTTTATGTATTTAAAAGCGTAAACACTTGTATTATGTATTCATTTTATATTGGTAGTAGTACCCCGGTCTAACACCGATTTACATTGTGAGTAACAAACTGTGACAGATGTAAGTAGCTTGTTGGCACTACATGTGAGGTGAAAAGAGATCAAGACCACACCTATAATGCATCACAGTGATGCACACTTTAAATTGCACCAGTTGACCTTGTGTTTGTGTCTTTTTTTTATTAGAAGCTTATAGCAGTCAAATATTATGCAAACTCACCCGACTTCCCAGCAGGAGGGAGAGAGGAGGAATTAACATTTTGAGAGTCAGTCTAGCTGTAATATATGGGAGCATGAGTTGATGCTGACCAACAGGGAAAAGAAGTTTGGGGCAGAGATGGAGGGATTCCCAGTGGGGTCGCTGCGAGGTTGAACAGTCAGAGTGGGAAAGGAAGGAAAGGGGAAAAGGTTAGGAGGTGCCAGAGAGGCGAAAGGTGAGTAGAATGCAATATTGGACGAGGGACAGTCTGTACCGTTATGAAGGACATTCTCTCTGTTACACTGGGAGCATGGCAGCAGAAGATAGCCAACATCATCACTCAATGCAGCCATATGATGAGAGCATATTAGGCTTCTTGGTATCGACAACAAGGTGAAGGTTTTGTCTTGTTTAAGCTCCTCCCCCAAGCTAAGCAACCAGCCAATCAGAACATAGACTCTTTCTCTCCCTCTCTCTCTCTCTCTCTCTCTCCCTCCCTCCCTCCCTCCAGTACCTCTCTGCCAATATTACTGTCAAGTAAGTCAAAGATTGGCTGAACATCTGTCACTCTCTTACCGCTTCCTTCCTTCCTTCTTTCCTCCTTTCTCTCCCCGTCTCTACTCCACTTTCTGTACATCCTCCTCTCTTCCTCCTCTCCTCTCTCTCGCTCTCTCCTGGCTCTTCCCTCTCTCGTTTCATGCTCCACTAATTACTGATGAAGTGCTGCCATGTCATATAGACCCTCTCTCTCTCTCTCTCTCTTTCTCTCTGTCTGTCACTATTTCTGTTTCTGCCTCCTTGCTTCTTCCTCTTGTGTGTGTGTGTGTGTGTGTGTGTGTGTGTGGAAAGAGAGAAGCGGAGATAATGGCAGTGTTTGTAGTCCCACTGTGTTTGTGTGTCATGTAATAGCGCTTTAAAATAACTGGTGGAAGATCTGCATGTCTGCAGTTGTCCTCTCTGCATGAAAACAGATACACACACACACACACACACACACACACACACACAGAAGGACCCAGAAACAGTTCCCATCTCTTTCTACTTGTCTGCCTCTATCTTTCTCTGTCACTCTCTCTCTCTCCCTCTCTCTCTCTCTCTCTCTCTCTCTCTCTCTCTCAACTATTGACTTGAATGTGGAAAATGATGATTTATTCTTCACAGTTGAGGGCTTTTACCATACAAACACACACACCACACACACACACACACACACACACACACACACACACACAGCCATCGACCGTGAGGCTTTTGCCGTGATCGACCAGTAAATTTAACACGCCTGGCACTCCTGATTGGAGCCTTGATATAATCAATAAGAATCTGAAAACGCAGGAGGACACACACACACACACACACACACACACACACACACACAAGGGCATTGGAGGACAAATGGGTCATAGCCCAGACAAAGGTCACTATTTTGAACCCTGGTACATTGAAAGAGAGAGCAAAAGAGAGTGCAAAGAGATAGACAAAAGCAAGAGAGCTAAAGGATTGGCCAGTGTCATTCTGGCTGCCAATGAAAAAGAGAAAACAGAGAGGAAACGGAACAAGAGAGATGGAAGGAGAAGAGAGGAAGAGGAAGAGCTTTAATGTGAAGCCCATCAACGCTGTGGGCCGGACAGATGGACAGATTAAGGGACGGATGGATAGAAGGATGTAGCATCCAATACTGCTGAATAAAACTTGGGGTTATTTATTGACGTGTGTGTGTGTGTGTGTGTGTGTGTGTGTGTGTGTGTGTGTGGTGTGAGTGTGTGTGTGTGTGTGTGTGTGTGTGTGTGTGTGTGTGTGTGTGAGTCAGATGTGTCAAGGCTGAAAGACAAACTAAATCATTTGGTCCAAACTTCCTTCTCTCTCAGTAGGGATTGTCTCTCTGTTGCTCTATTTGGCTCTGATATGAAGCTCTCCTGCTAAGCTGCTAATACCTTTCATGAGCTGCTGTGTGTGTGTGTGTGTGTGTGTGTGTGTGTGTGAGCGACATGTGTGCCATGATGACTTGTATTTTTCACACACATACACATTCTTCAGTCTGAGAGTTTCTGTCCCACCCGGCAAAAGAACAATCTGTGTGGTTTGATGATGTTCTTTTTCAGGAAGTCTGGTTTCCTCCATAAGTCTTTTCCTCCCTGCCTGCCCTTGTATTCACTCCATTCACAGCAGTTCACACTCACAAGAATTACTCTCACCTTTCATTGCAGCCATACATAAATTCAGCGCCTTTCAAAACAGAGACTCAACAATATCAGGGAAAACTATATTAGACAGAGGAAAAACAAGTAGCCCAGGTCAGCTGATTCTGGAGCCACTGACCATTGGAAAATACCTAATACACTTACACATACACATACACATACACATACACTTACACTTACACATACACATACAGAGGAAAAGCACTCTGGAGCCAAGAACCACTGCTAACTAACTTATTCATAATGCCATTTTATCATATTCTCTATTAATTTCTGTACTATTACAGCGAGGAATATTATACTCTATGATAAAACGTGCTATTAGAGCTTGATTCCCAGGGGTCATTTATCATCATTACCCTGCATGCAGCACTGATATTGTATGGCTTTTTAGCTGCCCTGATTGCATTTCTTTCATATTTCATCTTCACGGTGACTGCTGTTAGCCATTACAAGAAAATCTACATTATGCTAATGACAGGCAGCCATGTAGCATACACACGTATAGCAATATCATCTGAGGCTTCAACATATAGGGGTTCCTGCTGACATCTTGGCTGGGCTGATGTGAATTTCTTTTGATAAATTCAGTAATGCGATCACCCAGATATTCAGGGTGCTGTTCATGTCCAAGGACAAATCCACAGCAATCACTCTGCAGCAGCACAGAACAGAACAGAACCGCTGTGTAGACACAGTATGACTAGAGACACAGTTGTAACATGATGTATTTGTGTGTTTGTGTGTGTGTGTGTGTGTGTACATTCTTGCATAAAAACATAAGCATGTGTGATTGTGTGCATTGACATGCATAGCATGTTTAGGATCATCATGTGTGTGTCATCTGTGTGTGTGTGTGTGTGTGTGTGTGTGTAAGTTGGTTGTAGTGTGTGATCAGATGTTTGGCTCGTTCTGTATCTCTCCATATGCCGGCGTTGGCTTTGTCTCCCTCTAATCTATATTTTCTACCTGGTGAATCAGTGCGCTGCATTATGAATGGAGATGAGCCACAGCAGCCCTGTTTGCTTCAGTGGATGACAGACCCAGCAGCACGGACAAGTGTCACTACATTCACCATTCATATGACTGATGATGCCGTTCTCCACACATAACCCACTTAGCTCCAGGCAGCCATTGCTCGTTCTGCAATACATTTTAATAAAGTTGGAGACAATGCAATGCTGCAGGGTTAGTGTGTCTTTCTGTAACTCAGTGACTCTCATCCCATTTCTCTGTCTCTTTCATTTAAGTTCAGACTCTGGAGTCAGCTTCACTATCAGTTATACTGTCTTTTGTCTCTTTTCTATTTTCTTTGTAATACCTTACATTTTATCAAAGGAAGGCTGCCCTTTTTTTTTAATCAGTTTTCTACTTCACATTCCAACTGTTGCACATTCACAACAGGGATTGGCCCAGTATTTGTCCTCTACTGTTGGGTGCTGTGCAGCAGTAGTTTGTTGTGGGAAGAGAGAGTGCTAGTCATTGACTTTCCTCACCCAGTGACGGGCACACTCTTTCATCACAGTAGCTTCCTCATTCTTCATTTCTTTGTTCTTTTTAGAGTCAGTGTTGACACCCATAAGATACATGTCTGGAATGTTATTGTGTTTGTAATGTGTACACCCACACGCAAGCAGCCCCAAACAAAGGCTGATAAATGTTTGTGCTAAATATTGTGGTTGTCATGATTCTTAATTGTGATCATGATTGTGGGTTATCTAGATAATTTTAGGAGTGAAATTATTTCATTGCAAATTTTGCATCTTACACAAACAGCATGAGTAGATCATTTTAGGAACAAAATGATTTAATTGCACCTTTTGCATCTTATATCAACAACAAGAATATTTTCAGCTACAGTCAACAGTGTAAGTGAAAAGAAATACTGATATGTCAACATTCTACCAGTATAGTAAAACTGCAAAACCTGATTAACTTCAATAAAATCAGGCTGACATAAACCCTCTCTAGAACATCCGTAAGTAATAGCAGTATTCATGTTGCAGTCTGTTAGAATAACATTTTGACAACACATTCAATGGATTTTAAAATAATCCAAAAGTGGATTTTGCCTTTTGGTAATGCAGTGAGTTGCATTTCTGATGACATCTGACTCGAGCAGGTCATCAGCAATCTTTCTCAGATCACATTTTAAAAGTAGCCTTCGTAACCCTGAGTGTCACAGTGTGAAATAAATCATGAGCTGTCTTTGTTTCTCTCTTTCACACTCTCTCACTCCGTCCCAGTCCTCCTCTCAATCAATGTCAGCATCTCTCCTTCCCTCTCTCCCTCCTTCTCTCCCTTCTTAATCTTTCTTCCTCTGCTCATCTTGTTTAGAACACCATTTTTCTCTTTCTTGTCCTCCTTGTGTCTTTTCACCTTTCTCTCCTGTCTTTCTGTCTCTCCCTCTCACTATCTGATCTTTATGGTCTCTAGAACCATGTCAGATTGAATTGGTCATTATCTGCTTTTTCCCCCTGAGGGCAGGGATACAGTTACTGTGTGTGTGTGTGTGTTTGAGAAATGCCTTGTCTGCTTCAATAATTCAGAAGGTTTCTGCTACTGCGGCTCTGTGTTGCTCTGTGTTTCTGTGGTGAGAGAGAGAGAGAAAGAGACAGAGAGAGAGACAGATGGGGTGAGGGAAGAGAGAGAGAGGTTGAAACAAAGATATGGTAGATCTGTACCTTGTAGCTCTTTGGGTCTTCCCATATTCTTCTCTGCATCATTTTGTAGTTTTCTGAAGCTAAGTATCTCCCTGATGCAGTGAATGACAGATGGACTCCTGGGACTGTAGGCACTAGCAGCTAGATCTAAATCCTGAGGTGTTGAATGAATACTGCATGTAAAGTCATGGACTCGGTGTGTCTGGACAGTAAAACCAGTAGCCCTCTGGGTAATGTAGTCAGACAGCATTAGTTTCTCTACAGACTCACTGGAAACAAGGTGAAAGCAAAGCTGTCAGGACAATGCTGCTTGTGCAAAGTGTTTTCCCCGTGTAGAGCTGTTTAGATCACAGCAGAGTTATAGTTCATTTTGTATGCTTTTTGCATCACGAGGCAAATTCAGGTCAGGCAGTCAGTCAGTCAGTCAGGTAACGCTTAGAGAGATGTCGCTTCATGAGATGGCCTCTAGAGGGCGTCTTTGACTAAGAGATGGCCTCTCGCCTATGGCCTAAATGTATTCAGTCCCATACTCATAATGCTAGATTGGATCTCACACAGAGCCACACTCCTCACCGTCAATTTACAGATATCTACATCTTCTTCTGTCCCGCAAACCTTAACGGTAGGTCACATTATTACCTGTGGTATGTGACGTTGGTGGAATAGGTAATTTAACCAATAAACGTGTCGCGCTAGCCAAGCATTGCTCCCGTCATCAGCATCAGGCTTCCGAGGCTTTAGCCGGGAATGTTTTTTGACTAGCCCCGAGTCTCTTGACAGAGGAAACAAATCTAGGCTATATCCCACCATGCTGACATTCCAAAACAGCCCAATGGACAAAAATATCCCACTATCCGTCAATAATTCTGTCCATTTTCCGACGGATCAGTGTGGCCGCAGCTAGTGGAATTAAACACACGCGCCGTGGGCCTGTACAGGATATGTACTTTATTTCTATAATCTATACTGTGTCTCATTTTGGTAGTGTAGCACAGAAAAGCCTTATCATTGCCTCTCCCTGGAGTTTACCAACTCTGGTCTCCAGACATTATATTTCAGCACCATGGACAGCTCCACGTTGTTGCTTGCTTCTTTGACTAAAGAACTGACTTGCAGTTGTAGTTAATAATGAAGTTAAATTTAAGTTATTACCAGTGAGGTCTAACTTGTCAACTTGAGTTAAAGGGTTAGGGTTTTTTTTATTAAATATTAAAGATTTAAATTGTGTGAATAAGAAAGGTCCATCTATTTTGGCTTCAGCATAAAGTTAGAGAAAGGACAGAACCCAATATCTGACGTCATTGGTGAGCTAGGTGGTGATGGTGTGTGTGTGTGTGTGTGTGTGTGTGTGTGTGTGTTTGACTCCCTGGTAGATGGGAAATATTTCCTATTGGTTTTCTCCTCTCTGTTTAATGAAATTGTAAAACTTCTCAGCCTGACTCAAACTGACTGTCTCTTCTACACTTTATACCCTTCACCTTTCTCCATTTCTGTCTGTGTCTCATTCCTGCTCTCTGTCCTTCGCCCCTGTGCTTCTGTCTGTCTCTGTCTCTCTCTCTGCCAGTGAATTCAGGCTTTAAACAGTGTGTGTGTGTGTGTGTGTGTGTGTGTGTGTGTGTGTGTGTGTGTGTGTTGCTGACGCTGCAGTCTGTGTGTCGGAGGTAAATGGCTGTAGCCCTCAGTGGGGAGCAGCTCACAGAAGATAAAATATTTAAAGGAACAATTGGTGCTGTGTGTGTGTGTGTGTGTGTGTGTAGGGGGGTATGCATGTGTGCAAGTGCCTGTCTGCATTGAAATGTGAGTGTGGCAGAAGGATTGCTTGAATCTGCAGTAGAGGCGGCTCTGATTACAAGTTCAAGACATCAGCACGTACACACACACACACACGCACACACACACACACACACACACACACACACACACACACACACACACACACACAGATGGTCAGTCATCTCTTGGTTGTGAATCTCTTCATCAGTGAGCGGCCCAGCAGAGAAATCGAATGATCTGATTGGAGTTCTGAATCTATCACCATGGATACCGTGCCCCTCTCCTCCTCCATTGTGATTCAGATGAGTCTCTAATTAGAGCTGTAAATCAAAATCTAATTCTAATGAGCCTCTCCTCTCCTCTCTTCTCCTCTCCTCTTTTCCTCTATCCCTCCATTCCAAGGAGGGGATGATGCAGTT
The DNA here is from genome assembly GCF_048128805.1 of Centroberyx gerrardi. NCBI lineage: Eukaryota > Metazoa > Chordata > Actinopteri > Beryciformes > Berycidae > Centroberyx > Centroberyx gerrardi. Next base: position 11,159,431 of record NC_136012.1, on the reverse strand, counting down.
TCCCCCGACGGCCAATCAGTAATAATATGTCACCTTGTTGTTTGACCTGTGGGCCAATCAGTGTCAATTTTGAAAGTGCTGGACTGCAGTGGTGAGATATAGCATCCCAAATCTAATCAGCATGATATGAGAAATTGCACAGAGTAAACAAACAAATGAACAAACAGATGGACGGACAGAAGGAGGCAGATCCATAGTCCTTCCCAATATTCAGAGGTAGGTTGGACAATAGAGTTGTATTCTATTGTATTATATATTGAGTGACAGCTGCCGATCCAAGAGGTGCTGCTGTCTGGCTGTCATGATTAGTTGATTTTTTGGGGAGGATAAAGGCTGGTGACTGATTGCCATGGTAACCGTGGGTCACTGTGACACTGTAAAGTTGTTTGGCTGAGCCTGACAGGTGGTAAGGTGTCAGATGTCTGTCTGTCTCTCTCTCTTAATGCATCCTGGTCTGACCAGCAGAGTTGTGTCAATGTTTCACTTCCCTCCCCTCATACCTCTCACTCTTTTCCTCTGATTTTCTGATGATGAAGTCTTAGTTTCTGTAGGTGGCGCTCTTTTCTTTATCTGTTCAGCCATGGTGGCTATCACTGCTCATGCTAACTACCCAGTTCTTCTTCTGTTTATTAATATGGGTTGAATCACTATTGAGTTATATCAATGGCCGATAGAGAGTAGCAAAATGAAAAATGATTTATAGGAAAATGTCACAGATTGTTACTTTAAAGGAAGTGTGTGTTCTATGACTCCAAAACCTACTTCCTCATTCCCTCTGGAGCCTTCTTCTCTGACCCAGTTCCCACAGACGGGTTGACCCAGCCAGTGCAGTGTGTGTGTTATGTTCCTGTGTGTGGCTTGGATCCACTGAGAAATCATTACCATGAGATTAAAAAAATGCACACACAGCAGTCTCGGAGGCTGCGATTGAGCTTGAAACTTGGCATCAGTTGGAAGGAAAAAGAGGGATGATATTTTTTCCAGGTGAATTAATAGGAGGCATTTTTAATAGCATGCCTAATGTGGCAGCCATGCCATTTAGCCGGGATGAAATACACTCAGTTTTATTGATGTTGTAAATGTGCCATATCTATGCCTAATTAAGAAGAACTCAAAGTAGGACAATAGAGTAAATTTTACACTGTCAGGCCAATAAGTTTCTCAAAGGCCTGGTCTGCTGTAATAAAAACTTGGCAGCATTTCTTCTGAAATATCCATGCAAGACAGGTTCACATTTGTTGTTAAATTAAACAAAATTAAACGAAATATAGATGTTCTGAATTTATTTTTTATGTTGTTTTTTTATTTCCAACTGAGTGTATGTATGTACAGTCTATGTGTGTGTGTGTGTGTGTGTGTGTGTGTGTGTGTGCCGACAGCAATAACATGTCAAGTCATGACCTTACATGTTGCTTTGATTTGTTTTTCTTTCATGTCTTGCTTGACTCTCCTCTTGAAGCACAGGTTAGTCAGTGGCTCACTGATACTTCACTTTGTGTGCATGTAGGTGTGTATGTGTGCATACCGATACAGATGATTGAATCATCAAAAATATTACTAATCTGTAAGAAAAAAGTCATTAGATATGAATGAATGAACTTCAATAATAATAATGCCTGCCTTTTCTCAAATTATTTTCTCATTTTGGAATGAAAGCTGACAATCTGTGCACATTTTGCATAGCAGCTCTGCATTTTCACATCAAAATATGCTGGTATGAAAAAAAATATGCCAAAATAGCTCTGTTGATGAAAAGGTTAGGTAAAGGTTCAGGTTAGGAAAGTAAAACAACTTTGGTTAAGATTAAGGTTAGGGTTTAGTATAGGCAACTGGAACTTTGGTTAAGGCTAGGGTTAGGGTTCGAAAAAAAGAAAAGAAAACTTCAGTCACAGTAGAAAAGCTCTGCAAGAATTGGGACTTGAACCACGTCGTCACAGTTGAAGGCAAATGTATAAATCACCTGGTGTCTCCATGCTCTCACTTTCCACAGCTCTATTCCAGTGTCAGACTATTGCCAGCTTCTAGCTCCTCCATGTAATGCTTTCGTGGTGTGAAAATGTGTTTCTCTCACTTTTCATGCACGGAGCACATATTTGCATTTTGAGACCTCATGATCATTTCACAAAATTTTAGGAGCCCAGGCTACAATTTCCCAGCCTGCCAGTGCGATTGTGTCAGTGTTGGGATGGGGAAAAAGTCCAAATGGTTTAATAGAATGTTGTTGTCTGTTCTTCAAACTAAGTAGAACTTAGTAGTAAGGTAGTTAGGCCTATGTTCCACTGATTTTGCATCTATTTAGTATACCTATAAATTTATTACGTTTTTAATATTATTTTATTCTTTCAACTTTTACTGACGATTTATGCATTGTTCAGTATTTATTTCAGATACATGCACACAGTCTGAATTTTGATGTCAGTGATCAATAAATACGCTTCAATACAAAGGAACTGTATGTGTTAGATACTTTTAGATTTTTTTTTCTTGGCATTTTCACCTTTATCAGACAAAGCGGAGAAAGACAGCAAAGATCAAGAAAGAGAGGATGACATCAGAAAAGAGGGGGATGACATGCGAAAAAGGTCCCGGGCCGGGATTCGATCCCAGGACGCCCACCTGGTCCGCTGAGCCACCAGGACGCCCCATGTGTCAGGTATTTTTGCAGCACACACACATGAGCTGAAATAAATTCTGCGGGGCACTACACACGCACGCTCAAGGTGTTGCTCCAGAACTTGCTCCAAGGTTGTCTTGGCTGTTTATAGATGTTTATTGATTTTTCTTTTTAGGTATTACTCTGGAGCCTTACAGCAGTGTGTTAGCAGGCAGGGCCTTGGTTGCTACGGGTCTCCAGGCTGAATTCTTCAAGCTGAGATTTGTAGCTGTTTCTCTGTCCTTTCTCCTGGGTCTCCAATCATAGAGTAGCCTACTGTTCAGCTTGATTTCACCACTGTATCATATTTACTAGGCCAGTCACTAGGGAGCTCAGTACACTATAAGGTCCATGGCTTTTGATGTAGCTCTTTTGAAGCTAGTGTGTGGGTTTACAAAGGTACGATGGTCCTTATAACACCTGATACAGCTGGTTGTTACCTTGATGTCTGTGTAGTTGTACAAGCAAGAGCCTCCTATCATAGCTAAACAACACTGGACTGTAACAAAGAAAAAATTTGGAAAGGAGTCATAGTGCACAGAATTCATCCTTTGTCTATTTTGTGTTCACAATAGCAAGTCAAGTATGGTAATCACTCTGCATATTGTATCAAGCCTATTATACTGCGTCTCACATAGAGAATGTGCGGGCTTGCCGGGACAGATTATAATGAGCTTTTTTTCTGGAATCCAAAAATAACTTTCCCGCTCTCTAAACAAAGAGACAGACTTGCAGGGTAGTGTACGTTACATCCTGTCAGAAGTGTGGATATGACCGTACACATCACAGTTACCTCCTGCTGACAGTGTGGATATCAGCATACACATTACACTGTTAGAAGTATGGGCATGTAGTTGGGAGAGTAATGAATGAGAGATAGAGGGTAACTTTGCACCACGATAAACTGAAATCCTTTCATTCCACTGCAGTTCCCTCTTTTATAGATAATAGTAAAACCCAGTTTGAGTGTTGTTTTCTTGCTTGCTTGAGACGAGAGAGAGAGAGAGATCACTCACACATTTTACAGTGACATCTCCATTGCCACCATCCATTTGGAGTTGGATAATTCATTAGTGTTAGAAATAATCTCCGCTCTCAAACTGAGTGTCAACCGCTCAACATAATTGAGGGGAATGGCAGACGAGCTGAGAGGACAGAGAGAAAGAGGGAAAGAAATGGAGTAAGGGGAGGCAATAGGGGCCTCATTGTCGATATACTGCAGTAACTCAAATGGCTGCCCTTGTGGTTCATTACGGACACATCATGACTGCATTGGCAGATATTGGAAAAAAACTGAGGACTTGGGTGAAAACATGTATTTTAGATCTCCAGTCGCGCCAATTTTCTAGCCGTTGATGATTATATGCTCAATTAAACATTGATTTCTGTTCCCATCGCTTCATGCAATTTGAATTACAATAAGTGGCTGCAAATCATCCCCTGTTTTTTCCGGACTCCTACTCACTCATCTCATCCTAATTAATGAACTTCACAGTCTGCGAAGCTGCCTTTGTTGAGGTTTACCACTCGCTTTCTCTGTTCTCTTGGCCAGACCGGACGACTTTGATGGAAAATGAAATAGTACTCAGAGGCAAATATGAGGCGTTTCAACAACGATTCATGGCTAATTGTTGGTTGTTGGCACAAATCCCATGCTGTTTGTGATTTATAGCAAGAGGAAAAAGAGGGAATGAGAGAGAGAGAGAGAGTGGGGAGAGGAAGCAACCTCAGCACCGAGACGAAGAGGGAATGAGAGATGCGGAATGAAAGTGATGGAAGAGGAGAGGAGGCAGTAGCAGGGATGTCCGCGCTCTGTCCTGCTTGACTTCCCGTTGCATTATTACCACTGTGGAGTCAATCGATTCCCCTCTCTCCTCTCCTCTCCTCCCTCCGTCTCTCTCTCCATCCCCTGGCCCTTCTCTCACCTCTCTTTTCTCTTCAAAATATTTTCCTGCTCTTGCTGTTTCTTGTTGCCTTGTCTTGTCTGTTCCATGTCTGCTTTCACTCTCTCCTCCCCCTTTCTCTTTTTGCCCCCCCCTCTCCCTCTCTCTCTCTCTCTCTCTCTCTCTCTCTCTCTCTCCCCCTCTCCCTCCCTCCCTCTCTCTGTGTCTTCTTTTGAAAGTTTGAAAGGAAGGATAATGGAATTTATCTGGATGTCTGTGAAACACAATGTTAGTGCCAGATTTGCTCAGAGTCAAGGACAGAATTACCCTGGTGTGTGTGTGTGTGTGTGTGTGTGTGTGTGTGTGTGTGTGTGTGTGTGTGTGCCAGTTTAGAATATGAAATTTAAATACTTCTGCCAAGGTCAGCAGAAAATAGCATAGAGGAATCATCTCCACACACACACACACACACACACACACACACACACACACACACACACAAGCACAGGTTTTAAATAGCCGTGCATTATTAAACTTATCACTGGCCAGTCACAAGCAGCTCAGTATTGAGACAGACACACACACACACACTTACAGGCACAAACAGATCTCTGAAATTAGAAATTCAATTCTATCACTCAGTTCCTCTGAGAATAGGTGTGTGTGTGTGTGTGTGTGTCCTCTGGGCTGGCAGTGGGTGCAGTATACTGATAAGCGGGGTAGAGCCTGTTAGTTGTTTGGCCTGCAGCCTGAATGTCACTGGTAATGTTCTGTTTCTGCTGGTCAGAAACTTCCTCCATAGTTCTTGTCTCTGAGCCAGTATGGGACATGGGAGGGTTTCCATCATGTGGCTCCTGTTGCCTTTGGTTTGGCTGTAGCTGTTTTTAATGGAGGATATGTGTAAGTGCCCCCCCTCCAGTCACCCACCAGACCATACAAGTGCTTCTTTATTAACCCTTTTGTCTCAATTCAACTACCAACCTCCTTTGCGTGTGTGTGTGTGTGTGTGTGTGTGTGTGTGTGTCTGTATTCGCTCCCAGCATGCTGCCATCTGGAGCAAAATGTTTTGTCATCTAGAGAGGTATAAAGCAGCGCTCATTGATTTATCTCCACTTTTAACAAGAGCACTCCAGAGAGATTCTAAGCTTTTTATCATCTCCTCACACTCTCTCTCTCTTTCTCTTCTGTTCCCTTTTTCTTCTCTTCTCTTCTGTTGTTCTCTTGTGTGACTGCTGTGAATGTGCCTGTGGAGACGTTGTGCTGCGTTTTATCGTACAGTAAGTCACAGTGCCATGTTATACTACCTCCGGTCTCCTCATTCATTCAGTGTGATCACCATAGCAACAGTCACCATCATTGAACTCACTCCATCACTTTCTGCACTACTTCTCTTCTCGCATCTCTCGAGGTTCTGGCTGTTTTCACCCACAAGAGTCTACAAACTACAGGCACTAAAAATCCTCCTTTTGTTACGAGGTCCATTTTGCTGTCATTTCCATTCGAAAGCACTTGAATTAGTGACAAATTCTATTTATGACCTTGGAACTTAGTGAGTAGGAGCGCATGAGGTAAACTTGAAGGCAGCATCAGTTGGTGTCCCTACGCATAACATTTTTGACTATTCAGTTTAACTCAAAATTCATGTCACTATTCGATTTCTGAAAAAAATTTAACACGCCCATGCCAGGAATCCTTTACTCGGGGAGACAAACTTTCCACAATCGACAAGTTCTATTTAAAAATACTTTGTAAAAATGTCATTACCTGAAGGTGATAATTCAGTTTCTCTAAAACATTGGCAATATCTTCTTCCACGGAATCATTTGTCTGTGCTGATAAACATAAACGAAAAGAGAAAAAAAATCTTGTCCAATTCAATTACTGCTCCGCTCTTCTATCAGCATTTTGATTGCCACTTGTGTCAGCTTTATGATTATGAGGCCGATTATGGTGATCATAACTGTTGTGATGATGGTGGTGATGATTGTGTTTCTGATTACTCTGCTTATTGTCTGAAGCCGTGTCTCAGGTTTGATCTATCAGTCCGCTCACTCTGCACTCAACTCATTCTGTCTGGAATTAACAACATTATGGAGAAGGGAAGGACGAGCTTTAACTGGTCCAGACCTCTTCCAAAGAGAAGCATGGCTTTGGTGTGTGTGTGTGTGTGTGTGTGTGTGTGTGTGTGTGTGTGTGTGTTTGTGTCTGTATGTGTGTGTCTCTATTTGTTAGTTAAATATGTGCGTGTATCGCTTCAGAAGAGTGTCATTCTAAAAAGCCGATAAGAGAGAGAGAGGGGAGAGAGTTATTTTACCAGCGGCAATATCTCCTAGGCAATACATATTCAGCATTTTAAACACACACACACACACACACACACACACACACACACACTGTTGAGCCAGAGCAGGATAGATATGGCTGAAAGGAGCATTGATTTTTTTTCGCTTTTCTACCTAGAAAGCTCCTTCTATTCATTAAATTGCAATGAAACCCTGATTTGTTTGGGTGTCATTAATATTTGTAAGTGGTGGCTGTGTGTGTTTGCATTGTCTTATCCCCCCTCTCTCTATTTACCTCTCTTCCGCTTAATCTATTGGGGGGTTTTTCCAATTCCCAGTAATCTGTACAGCTGCCACATTGTACAAATACAAATATGTGTGAAAGGCACACACGCACGCACAGGCACATGCACGCACGCACGTACACCCCCCCCACTGTGCCTGTTCAGCATCACTTTGTTTCATGGTCACACCAAGAGTAAAAGAATCAGGGACTCATTTGCACCTACTATTGAATCTATGTCTGGTCCTAACAACTGATGTTTGTAAAAGACAAAAAAAAGAACATGCTACAAAATGAGCTACAGAAACTTTAACTGTGACAAGTGACAAACAGAAGTGATCTGTGGAAACTGCGGTGACTGAAACAACTGAGAAAAAAAAAAGGATTACCACTTTTAATTGCTTTTATTTTATGTGATTTTATTGTTTTTCTTGTGCTTCTATTATGTGTTTCTATTGTCTTTTTAATAGACTAGAATAGAACAGAATAGAATAGAATATTATTCAGTGTCACAGTTGTCAGAAGAGTAACTTTGCTAGTTTTTGTGCTACTGGCTTTACTGGATGGCTTTCAAATCAAATACTACAGTTAAGACTGTGTCGTGATTTGTATTGTACAGTCACGTTTTCTTAGATAATTTCATGAAGCAGTGCTGTATATGTAGAGGCACTATGGGTGCACTTAATGTAGTTGTTGTTACTGGTTGAGGTGGCTGTGGATAACTCACTTGACAGTCTTTAATAGGAAGTGCCAGTTTTCTAATTGATTGGCCCGCTGACAGTCTGTCTGAGTGGATGCTGTTGATGTGATTGGTTATTCAGAGCAGCTCTCTAAACCTCCTGAGGACCACCCGGAGTGGCTTGTGACTCAGAGAGTTTCAACCAAGATAAATCTGCATCTACAGCAGGGCTTCTGGAAATATTACCCAGCTCCCCTGTCACCCTGACTGAATCACTGCAGCAACAGGAAGAGAGGAAGAGTGTGTGAGGGGTGTGGGAGTCCTCTCAAAGGTCCTCAACATCTGAGTCCAGAGAGATTTGGTAGAAAGTTTCAAGCACTGATTTAAAGATCCACTGAGTCCTCCTCATTGCTGTTATAACAGTGGATTACTTCAAGCTTCAGTATCCACTGTAACTATACTAAACTGGTACATGGAAAGTGGAAAGGAAGCATAAAGACTGAATGACTTGACTAATCTAAGTGATCATGCTATGGTGAACAAGCCACTCCACTCTCTTGCTGCTGTGTGTAGAAATACAAGCTTTTCCAATAGATGGAGAGTCTCACTTTGATGATGCGTGTAAAAGGAGCTTCTCTGGAGCACTGCTGAAATACACAAGTGACTGAGGCTGACATGCTCTATGACATCACAAAGACTAATTACGCCATCGCAAAGGGATAGGTGTGACATAATGTAGGTGTTCTCATACAAACAGCAGAGATGGCGCTGGGTCCTCAAACCTGCAAGGTGAAACCAGGCCTCCCTCAGCCAATCAGAGTGGAGGCAGTCCAGTGGGAGGGGCCTGTTCCCAGGAGGGCTCATTAGATTCCTTGTAGTGTTTGTTGAAAGACAGTGAAAGAGCCAGACACACACGCTGGCACCCACGCATGCATGTACACACAACACACACATGGCAAACACACACACATACACGCAGAGAGGGAAAGGCTGAGGGACTTGAGATAATAGGCTGTTAGGATGATTGGAGAGGGATCCGGGAATAGTGTAAATATAGATGTGTACCATGGTAAGTCATGCACTTTTTTCCCTCTCTCTCTCTGTCGTTTCCTCTTTGTGTCTCTCCCTCTCGTAAAATCTCCTTGAATATCAAGCATCACTATTTTTATATACAATGGTACAATGGCAAAAAAAGTCAAAATGTACTACTACTACTACTAATAATAAAAATAATATGAAAGATGTTTTTTAAACGAATATACGAGTAATGTTTGTTTTACTTTTTCTCATCAAAAAAGCCATTGATCATACTCTTGAAAAGTGGGAACTGAAACTACAAGAAGTGCTCTGCTGTTGTGCTCCTTCCATACTCAGTAGAAACAATATCCTATTTCATTGTAATGTGCCAGGATTTTGCAGCTCACTCTTCAGGCATTCTCCACACATTGTTACTGCTGTGATTTCAATGGCTTGTTGGCCACGTCATAAAATGTGACGCAATATCACATCTTAAACTCAAACTACTGGAATGGTGTTGGAAGGTAGAAAGGTCTTTGCCAGAACATCCAGCTTGAAGTGAAGTATGTGCCAGGCTTTAGTTTTGGTGTAGTGTGCTTATTGAGATAAAGATGTGTCTCTGCTGTAGTGATCCTGAAGTAACAGTCTGTAACGTCTCCTCTTACAAATCCTTCAAATATCCCACCTTTGCGCCATCTCACTCCTTTCATTCTCATTTCTCCTCTTTTTTACATCAGAGCCATTCTGTCATTTCTCTTACCTTTTCTTTCTTTCTTTCTTTCTGTCTCTGTCCCTCTTCCAGAGTGAGACTTTTGTGCTTCCTATAAGACGACTTGAAATGAGCTCAGAGCTCACAGCTATTGTGTGTCATAGAGCTGTGTGTGTGTGTGTGTGTGTGTGCGTGCGCATGTGTGTGTGTTCATGAGGAAGGAGTCTTTGAAATCTTCACTCTTTGATCAGCGATAATGCAGGATGTCATGCCCCGTGCGCCTGCTGTGTTGACATTGTGGCGGTATGCAGTCGACGGCAAACCAGATTGCTTTCAACAGTAGAACGCCTCTAAACTCCACCAGCGCTGGTGGAGGGTGCTGCACGCTGCGCCTGCTGACTGAACTTGGCGACAGAAGTTGAATTATCCAAACTTTTTCCTATCCACATACATTTTGCTGTTCTTCTTGTCTCCTCTTTCGAATAGGCAAAAGCATTCTTCTGCTCAGAGTCACACAATGCTATTTAATGGATCAGTTTACATGAAGTAGGGTTGGGCGATAGGACGAATATATCGGCTATCGGCGATGGCTGAGCCCATCGCCGGTTGATTTTTTTGGGCGATTTTTGTCATTTTATTTTGCTAATTTAATGGTAAATAATTAACCGGTAAAGCGCAATTCAAAGCGTGTGCGAATAGGAACTGGCAGTTGGAGTTGGGCGCCGTTATCCCGTATTCAAACGACATCATGTCTCCACCCTCTCTATGACAGTTGCCTTTTCACTCCGCCTTCCAGAGTGGCGTTTAGTACAACCATAAACATAAACACACTTGATTTCCGACATGATCCGAAGAACCAGTTATATATAACATAAATATATGCGTGTGTGTGACCTCACCGTCACACTTCTAGCCCGTGATGCTAATTTTCGGTATGTTCAACTCAGATCGGGCAGCGACAAACCCATTTCAGATCCAGTTTTTAAGTCGCTAACACTTTAACATAATCAAATGGGATTTGGCACTAATTAGCGTTGCAGCTAGCGGACTTTTAGATCGCTAACGTTTTTAGCATAAGTCAATGGAGTTGAACATAGCGAAAATTAGCATCACGGCTAGCGGACATTTTCTCTAGTTAGCTAACATTACATAGCCTACTAGAAGTTGACTCTGTCGCTGTGAGATGTGCGCGACTCACATCTACGGTTGACTCAGATCGGGCAGCGACAGTGTGTACAGTTTAGTTTTTGATTAAAGTGGGTTAAAGGGGGTTAGCCCCGAAGTTAGCGGCAATGGCTAACCTGACCAGGCTCACTTAAGGTGGACTGACCTTTAAGGTGGACCAGCTATTGTCATTGTAGTGACAATCTTAGCCGCTCTGACACCCGGCGAATATATCGGCAATCGCCGGTTGTTGGGCTGACGGTGGCCGGTAGGAAAATTTTGACATATCGCCCAACCCTAACGTGAAGATGACGATACCTTATAACATACATGTCTGTACTGTTGTGGAGACCTCTGAACATGCCCTTATGTCACTTCATGTTCATTTGATACATTTTTCTCAATCTGTCCAGCATCTGTAGCATCTGTTATTTGTCCCCCAGACGATGAAATCTAGGCACTATGGATCGGGTTGTGTCGGTCCGTCTGTCCGTCAAACAGGATATCTCAAGTGATATCTCAGACACCACTGGTCTGATTCTGATGAAACGTGGAGGGATGATGCATCTTTGCACTGTGTTCCAGCATTCCAAAAATTACACTGATGTGCCCAATGGGGGCGCTATAATTAAAGGTCAAAGTTTCAAACTTTGAAAGGCCATAACTACTACACCACCGGTTCACAACTTGTCACTGATTGGCCCAAGTGGTGCCTACATCATTCATGGGGGACGACATGTTTTACTGGTTATTGTTGTTTTCTTCCCTTCAGTAGTCCCTCTTCTCTGGGACTTTCCTCTTCTCCCTCTGGCTTTCCTCTCCCAGGAGGAGAGAGAGAAAGAGAGATAGAGAGCAGAAACCTTGAGTTAGTTTGCTGCGCAGTCCTCTGTTTTATAGCAAACAAGGATATAGACACACACACACACAAACACACACGCATACACACAGTACCCAATTTCCTGTGTAAAGGTACATTACTTTGTGTTTGTACTTGAATTGATTTTCTCTTGGCGAGAGTTTCTTTCTTAAAAAAAAAAAGGCTAATATTTTCCCTGTACTCTATTCCTCTGTGTCTCTGCCCTTTTATTTTCTCTCCCTCTTTCTCTCTAAGTCTGAGAAACATTATGGTAGAACTAACATGTTTAACCTGCACTGATGTCTGACTTGAAGCATATTGTAGGCGACTGTAATATATTACAGTTTTTATAGAAGGGGCACTAAAGGGAAGGAGATATTGACTGATCTGAATTCTGGCTGAGTTCAGCTTTTACTGTAAATCTAGTGTGTGTGACCTCCAGAAAAGCCCACACAGTGAAAAACAATTTTCCATAACAAAGTGAAAAATAAGGAGAAGGAGTCCATCTGAGCAAAAGTAGAGCAAACGAGTAAGAAAAGGAAAATGTTTATGGCAGCTGTAACTAGCTTGGTGCAGGACAACTCTGACTTAGTTCAAGACAGCTCTAACATGCTGATGACGAGGGATGAGGAAACCTAGAAAGGGGGGAACTCAGGCGGGGGGTGGGTGGGGGGTGGGGTGAAACAGTAGAGAAATGAGAGAAGTGATGGAGTGATGGAGTGGAGCGGTGCAGTTGGAGGAGTGAAGACGGGATATTTATCTCTCCGTCCTCCCCAGCTCCTCCCTTGTTTCCCCAAAGGGGGAGACAGATAAGAGAGCTTGTGTCTGATTGGTTTAACACTTGGCCCGTCGCCATGGCTGCGCTATCACCGAGGGATACAGTGGGAGTCGAGCTAGAGAGAGAGAGAGAGGGACTATTATGTTATCGAAAGTTTGCTGCAAATCCCCCATCCTCATTTCCGCCTTTCCTCTCCTGTGTTATCATTTATCTCCATTCTGGAGCTTTCATTAGTGCCTCCTCTCAGCTCATCAATGCAAATATATGGATTCAATTACTGCCAATGTATCTTTTTTATCAGGCCATGTACTTGTCACTGGAAAGCAGAGAGAGAGTAACAGATTGAGAGATTTCTCCACATATGTTTGGGTTAGTCAGTTTGCCCCCCTTCTTTCTTGTCCTGCATTCAGTGACTAGGGAGGAGTGGGTTGCCAGCTTTGGCTTGATATATGCAATATGGGTCGGATGAGGTTAAAATTTAAATGTGGCAGCAAAAAAGATCATCCTAGTTGTGTTTCATAAGTTAAAGGTGTGTGTGTGTGTGTGTGTGTGTGTGTGTGTGCGTCTGTGTGTATTTGAGTATCTACCAATGAACTATTAATTTTGAGTATGTGTGGTGCCTATCCGCCAAAACAGGTGCAAAAGTGTGTGTGTGTGTGTGTGTGTGTGTGTGTGTGTGTGTGTGCTGCTTCATCTTCTCAGCACCACATGTAATATTCAGTGTTACCTGTCTGTTCATATGAATGAGATGCTGCCTGTCTATCCCAAGGCTGTAGACATGAATACTGGATAAAGTCTAGTGGAGCTCAACTACAGGAAAGCAAACTCTTCTTCTCCCTCATTATCTTCTTCTTCTTCTTCTTCTTCTTCTTCTTCTTCTTCTTCTTCTTCTTCTTCTTGTTCACTCTTCTGTTCTGTTGCCCCTTCTATCTTGCTCCTAAATCCTTTAATCTATCTTCTCCTCTTTCCATTTTCCCATACAACAATTTTCCTCGCTCCTCCATTCTCGCCTCACCTCCTGTCCTATCTTTTAAATTTCCGATTGGATTGTCCCTGACAAAGTTGAAGAAGAAGGAATTCTGAGGATAGTGGTTCAGACTGGCATGTAGGCGTAACACCGTCCATTTTTTGTTATCTCATGATAATGAGGTAATTCAGTTGTGATCACGAGAAAACAAAGTTTGATATCTCGAGATAACGAGATAATTAAGTCGGGTTCAAGTAAATATGAGCAACCATGGCTGCTCTTGGCTTCCGTACATTACAAAACCCTTATTGTTTTTTGTTTTTTTAAGTTTTAATAAATAACTTATTTCTCACATGGCCTGATAAAAACCGTGTGAACCATTTATATAAATAAACAAGCCAAGCTTTAGAGACTAGCGTATTGCTTACACTGAGGTCTTATGAAAAATTGAACAGTTTTCATGTTTATTTTGCTTTGGTCTTAGTCAGCATTCCTCACTTCCTTTGTAAGCGGCCTGCAGTACAGTGACCTGGATGATGCACAGCAGTGTAAAATCTGTTCTCAGCTCTGTTCTGCTACAGTATTTGCTCACATAGTTCATATATCCGCTCCATAGGATACTGATCTAATCTTTGTCTACAAGTGTGATGTAGTCAATGGAGGAGGGGAGAGAGGGAGGAGAAAAAAGTAGAGGAAAGAAGAGGAAGGGAGGAGAATGCAAGAGAGGGGGGAAGGCAGAGAGAAGGAAGGAGTTGGGCAAGGCTCCAGACCCATGAATAACATGAATAAATTAGGCAGTAAATCAGACTTGACACTAAAAACACTAGAAAGGCCGAGCCATGGTCAATTGACAGCTGTTTTGAATTTTAGAATTGAAATATCTCAGCTTTCAAAATTTCCCTCCATGACTTTTACTAGATCCAATGTCTGTACAATCCAACATTGTAAGATTTTCAAAATCATGCAAAGAAATAGTAGTTAGAATTATATTTACCCACTTCAATTCATGGTTTGTTGGCCTTCTCTTAGACCCAGGTATACACTTAGAAAAACAGCGGGGAAAGAGCTTCCAAAATGACCCAGAATAAACACCAGTGTTTCCTCTAGGATTTTTTTTAGCAGCGGGGGAAAGGGTTTTGTTGTACCTGGGTGGTGCGCGCGCGTAGTACGCCGGCGGTCGGAGTGAATATCAATAGGTAATTAAAAAATATGAAATAAAGTGACACTTGACTGCAAAACAAACTTTAGAACATTCTCCACTCTCCTCACTTTCTGCCCTCTCTCCTGCTTCACTCTGCTCTCCTGCTTCACTCGCTTCCACTACTCCTGCCTGTCTACTTGTCTGATAAGGTTACATTTGAGAATGAGTAACGTTAGATAATTCTCTCACATCACAAATATTTGATCACGCAACCAGTGGAACATTAAAATATTGTAGTAGCCACCACTAACGTTACATATTTTAGAACCAGAAGGCATTTCTTTCCCTTCAAAATTTCAGGGCATAGCTAAGAACCTTGAGCCCCTCCCTAGAAGTAACGTTACCTGACTATCTTCCTCATCGACATAAGGCATCTTTCTCTTCTTGGAGAAATATTTTAACAAATTCATCTGAAAATGCAATCAGGAATATTTTAATACATAGCTTATATAAACATCGTTGGCAATTATTTTACCGACGTTTATTGAAGTAAGGCTGTGTTCACACACAGCGTTTTTTCCCCAACTGCCAGCGCCCTTCTCTCATTAAAAGTAATGGGAAGCGGCCGCAAGGCACACAAAAGGCGGCCGCTCCCGAAAAGCGCCGCAGCCGGCATTTTTTTCGTCAGAGCGGAGCGCTTTCAAAAGTTGAGAAATGTTCAACTTTTCAGAAAAGCGTCGGGTGACGTGAACCGCTTTTTCCCAGCCGACCAATCGCGATCACAGAGACGCCGGCTGTTTCCCATAGCAACAACAACTATTGAGAAAGTGAAAGTGCCGGTGGAGAAATGGGACGTTGTCCCATTTCTCGCTCCAGGCGCTCCAGGCAGCGCTTTTTCCACATCAAAAAATGCTATGTGTGAACGCAGCCTTAATCTACCTTTCTGTCTCTTCTCTTTCTTTTTCTCTTCTTTCTCTCTCTCCCTCTCGCCTTGGCCGGGTGTCGCCACTTCCTGTATCCGTCGTTTCAAATTAAAAGCCCTCTGCAGAGTCGTGTAATTGCGACTTCATGACATTTCATAAAATTCTGAAGCAGCGGCGGCAATAATTTTGCAACATTGCAAAATGTATGTAACGGAAACTCTGAACACAATAAAGCTTCCATTTACTCCAGCTAAATTAGCACCAATAAACAAAAGCACATGAAACAGCAAAATAGGCTTGGATAATAGGCTACATGCAGCTATGTGCAACGCTTAGTGCTCTTATGCGTGAAGCCTGAAGAATAGAGCTAAGCTTCAAACGCATATTTCAGTCTCTTTATGTATCTCTTTATTTTGCTTCTCTAAGATCTCCAAAATCCATTGGTCTTGCTAGTGTTAATGCTGTTAGTCTGAGCAAGGCACCCTGATTATGACATCATCAGTTAACACTCTTGACATGGCTTTGCCTCTTTTGACAATAACACACACACACACACACTCACCTCTATTCCATAATTTAAAGGGTAGATCCAGCCTAAAACAGTTCACATTCATCTCTATCATCTTGAACAGTTCAGTGTAAAAAAAAGGTTGCTCTGGTAGCTACTATGATGTAAACAAAACTCAAAACAAACATTGTACAAACATTTTACAGTCAGTCTTCAAGTCATTATATATGGAACAAGTCCAGTTTGTTTTTCATTATGACATTACAGCTGTGAGTCTTGTTTCTCTGGATTGTATCTTTGAAGTCTCCAAATATTGACTGAATTCATATGGAGCCTCTCTGCAGAGTTAACAGAGATCGTTATGTTTCCTCACTGGACTAATGGATTCTTAATGGAAGCTGCCCAGTGTTTATGTTCAACACAAACACACACACACGCACACACACACACACACACACACACACACACACATACACACACACACACACACACATGCAAAGCTAATTTCAATGTGATTGCATCCTATCCAGACGCTTTTTGTCTGCACTGTGGAAGAAAAGCAGGTGATGATGATGATGTGTGTATGTGTGTGCGTGTGTGTGTGTGTGTGTGTGTGTGTGTGTGTGTGTGTGCATATGTGTGATTGCCCAATGACATCCAACTCTCCTTATTGGCAGCATGGCAGAAATTCCATCTTGCCTCTCAAGGACAAAATGTAGCCATTACCAAATGAAACAGGTTTCTGCCAGCAGGCTCCCGCTTAAATCAAAAGGTCAGGTATGAATGACTCCGCTCAGACAGGCCCGGATTAACACAGTGTGGTGCCCTAGGGTGACCTCACTTGAAGTGCCCCCCTCCTTCCACTTTACATGCAAAAAAGTTACATTTACTATGGCAATAAAGATCATAAATTTACATTAACTTAACCTATACATACTCAACACACATACTACAGACAAATATAAGACAATGTACTAACCAACAAATTACTTTACACCATAGATTGACTACAAATGCCATTTTAGGCTTTACACACAGAGCTATACTGTATCAAATTTGAATGCAACTCACATCAAAGACATCATGCTAAAAATCATTGTTTCCAACATAAATTTTCAAAGGCCTGAATGAAGAATAAATGCCAAACCATTACAGAGCATGACTAAAAAAAAAAAAAATCATTACAGACATCTAATGCAACTTCAGCACCACGGACAAGGCCCCACATACCACCAAATAAAGCAAGCTCAATGACTGTAGCAAGCAGTCAGTTCAGGTGAGGTGATGTGACAGTGGGAGCTGCAGAAGGTGAAAGGAGTTCAGACTGGGACGTTAGTCCAGACCAACCCACCGCAATCTGCCGGACACCAACCATCCTTGCTGGTGATTTCACAACACAACCTGTCAGCGCCGCAGCTCAGATTTAACTGTGCCTGTAATTTGATGTGAGTTTGTTTAACGTGGTCCAGCTTCCCGGTTGGGTGGAGTTTGCGTTTTTAAGCACTGTGATTGGCCCGAAGGTCCACACACCGCCCAGCCGGCAAACTTGGTGTAAAAACTAACCAAACCAGTTGTTTAAGCCACCAAAACTTGTATAACCACCGGTACTGCTCCGTATTTATTTTTTCAGAACCGGAACGCGCTGACACCCTCTCACTCTGTTTATAGAGTAGATAGAGCGGCCCACCGGGAATTCTCCCAGTAGTCCCGATGGCCAGTCCATCCCCGAATGTATTGCAATGCGTAGGCTATTAGAAATTTTGGTTGCTATAAGCATCACAAACCGTGCATCCAGTTAAAAAAGAAAACCTTTCCACAAGCATCAACTCGACCAGTTCGTTCTTCACTCTTTTAAGTTGTGAAAAAGATCTCTCACCCTTACAGTTAGTAACAGGCAGGTTAAGAAAATCCTGACTGTGGCAAACACACTTAGGAAAGTAGTTTTCAGCCTACTTTTTCGCAGCAGCTCTTTCGGTGAACGGCTTTTCTCTTCCCGCACAAAATGCTTGAACTGGACAAATTCAAATGTGATGGGGAGGCAGGGGGACACCTACACACCATCCACAATTTTTTCTCTTTATATTCTTTTTTAGTATCAAAGGTTAATTTTGGCCGTGTATGCATTCCCGCCAGAGAGTAATATATAAAGAAAATATGACAAAACTTTTAAAGGTATAATTGTGGTTTGAATGCTGTGATGCCCCCCAACAAGGCAAATTGGCTGGTGACCCCGATGCCATATATGGATAATCCGGCCCAGCGCTCAGACTGTGAGAAGCTGTCAGGAATTAATCTCTCTAAACCAACATTACTGTGTTGATTAAGAAAATGGCTAGTAGCAATCACTCTGATCCTTATTTAACATCAGCTAGTGACCAGTGGAAGAACACAAACCACATCGCACTAAACTGGAGCCTGATAGGAGGCTGTGTCACATTTTACACACAGTTTATGATTTTACTCGCGGGGGAAAATGAATTGAAAAGAAAATAGCAACATGAGGCGAGGCAAATGAACCTGAGATGAACACAAACACGATTCCGCAGAGCATTTATTCCTTCGTTCCTAACGTTAATGTGGGTCTTATCCACTTGTAAGGAGAGAGAGGAATGAGATGGAGGAGGGAAGGAAGGTTATGTCCTCTCTGTCTCCTCTCCTCTCCTCTCTAACCTCTGATCTTCCCTCCACACTCCACAAAAACATCAGATGATGAAAAGGACAAAAGCTTGTTCCTTGTCTTTTGCCACGTCTGTCTTCTCCTTCATATTCTCTCCCCTGTCTCTTTCCTCCATGCCGTTCTCTCCTCTGTTTTTCTCTCTCTCCCTTTCAGTTAGTGTAATACTCTCAATGTGGTTGGAATTGCATGTCGTGTGAGAAAAGGCTATCTCCCTGGTGTGTGTGTGTGTGTGTGTGTGTGTGTGTGAGAGAGAGAGAGAGCATGTGTGACTACTGTATATTTGTGAATGCTTAAGTGTGGGTGCTCATGTGTGTGTTCATGTGTGTGAATTTATGTGATTGTGTGTATCCAGCACACAGCAGTTAATTCCTATTCCTCCCCCCTCAGAACCAGACTCCTATAGTAAATGAATCTCTGGGTTGAGTTCAGTATCAGAATGAGTAGCATGGGACCTTAATCTGATCTGATATACATCACATATACCATGATGACTGACCTTTCTCTCTTTCTATTCTCTCTCCCTCTCTCTCTCTCCTCTGTCCTCTGCAATCATTTAAAGGAAGTGGAGGTAAGTGTTTAATTCACTGTGTTTATACTTTGATAGCAGAGTATTGGAATTCACTGCAACACCTTGCTGGAAGCTCCAGATGTTGTGAGGTAGCTGGTCAGGGATAATGTGGTAAACATGTTATTGAACTGCTTTAATAGGTTTCCAAGCCATTTCTATTACAGCATCTCAAGTATCATTAATCTTAAGTATCTTGTTGTTGAATCAGCTAGATGGTGGGAACAAGAATGATGTGTTTGAGATGGGATAGAGACCATCATAAGAGGAAGGTCTAATTCTTGTTACTATGAATAACACATGGAACATTATGTGTATAGTACTGACTTTTTTCATTTTGTCATGCCTCTTACAATTTATTTTATATTTACTTTAAGACCAAATTTTACATGAGGGATAATAAAGATTTCTATGATATCTTAATCATGGTTAACTGGTCCCTGGTCAGCACTCTACACTTTACTAAATAAGGCAGAGCCTAACTGATGTCTAGAAATCTTTCATAGCCTGTAAAATTAAGATGACTATTTCACAGATAATGGCTTCACATGTGCCCAGAGGTGGTTGAGTTTTTGGGAGATTGCTCCATTGGTCATCTTCCTCTTAAAGTCGAGATGAAACGGCATTTCGAGAGTATCTAACTTCCGTATCGTGACGTATTTCCGAGTGAAACAGAAAAGACAGGCGGGACATAACGTTGGGAGGAATTTGATTTGAACGTTGAAAAGTGGGTGTGTCATAACACCCGAAGACACACCGAAGTACCATGCTGTTGCTAGCTAGCTAACTAATGAATCTTAGCCTCTTAGCTCTGTGCGCTAAAAGTTGAAGATTGATTGATGGGTGGATGTCATGATATTATTGGTTGAAATTAGTTACGGGCATGCTTACGTAAGCACACGGCATATTTTGTTTTACAGGAAGAAAACATGATTGAATTTTGATATAAGAATACAATGAAATTGATTTTTGGTATTTTTTTTGGCATATATTGTTAAATAGGTGCACAGTATGACCGGGGATGTGATCTAAAAGGGTTAAAAAGGCATTTTTCATTTCATCTCGTCTTTAAGTAATGAGAACATAGACTCCAAAATCATCCATTGGTCCAGTGCTCCATGCTAACACTTTTTGCAAACACTTTGTTGAGTAATAGTAGATGACTAGCATTATCCAAATTGAGAATACTGACCATTCAGTAATAAAATGTTTGGAATTATTTTTATTACCTAGCCTGTAGGTTCATTAAAATTAAATATCACTAACTTAATATAGCTGATGTAGCCAAATTTATGTTATTCAGGTGAGCAACCATACATCCACTGTACTGATTTGTACACTGTTGTTGTATCATATTTCATGTAGATTTTAGCAGTTTTAGCCACATATTTAAAATTACTTTTGAGAGAGTGATAGATGTCACTATCACTCTACATAGTGTATGTTAAATAGTTATCATGGAGCATTGGACCACATGACCTACTGGGGACAGTTGGATGATTTTGAGGTCTATGTTCTCATCACTAAGTTGACCGATGGGCCAATCTCCCAAACACTTAAGTTTAAAAAAAAATAATTGGCTGACATTAATCTAAATGGTAATGGCCTTACACTAGTCTAAATGCTGTAGGTTTCAATCAGAACTCTGCAGCACTAATTGGCTTGGTAACATCACACTTCACACTTTCATACTCATAAAGGTTAATTAAGTTTGACTCAGTCAGAGGGGAGTAAAATGAGGAGAGAGAGACAGAGAGAAAAAAAAAGTTAGAGAGGGATAGATGAAGATACAATGAGGAGAACAGAGAGAGGGAGGGAGGGAGGGAAGGTCCTAAGGGGATAATTTGGTCGGCTAATTTGGTTTTTAGAGTCCCAGAGTTGTGAGACTTGTGACTGTGTCATACTGTGTGTGTGTGTGTGTGTGTGTGTGTGTGTGTGTGTGTGTGTGTGTGTATCTTTCTCTAAGTTCTATCTTTGTGAAGCTTGAGCTCCTGGTCAGCTTTAACTTATAACAAATATTTATTTCTGTCCTCTGTACTGTATCTTCATTCCTTTGTTTTGCAGGTTTCTGTCCATCATTCTGTCCCTCATATTGGATACTTTAAGTAAATCCTTTTCTACAACATTTGCTGTCTTTCACACAGACAAATGGTAAGAGAGAGAAAGAGAGAAGAAATGAGGGCAGGATTTCTTGTTTTTTGACATTCTCTCTGTTTGTTTGGTCTAAAGGGTAATTCACTGCAGGGAGCAAACCCATGTAGAGAGAGAGAGAGATAGAGAGAGGAGAGAGAAAGAGAGAGATACAAAATAGAGAGAGAGGCAAGAGACAAAGGAGAAAAACTAATAACAGACAGAGAGAAAGAAGGAGAGGAGGGGCAAAGGAAAGTGAGACAGACTAAAGACAGATGGAAATGCACAAGGGGAGAAAGAGAGAAGAATAGGAGAATACGAGTGGAAAAGAGAGATATAGGGCTTTATGGGAGGCAGAGACAGAATGAAATAGTAGGGCAGGAAGTGAGGGATAGCAACCAAGAGAGGAGAGGGAGAGGAGAACAAGAGAGAAGGAAAGAAATCGGAGAGAAAGCACCATAGAGAGAGAGAGAGAGAGATAGGGGGAAATTGTTTGGGAAAGAAGGCATAGTAAGAACAAAGACAAGAAAGAGAGAGAGAGAGAGGTATAAATATAGGGAGAGACAGAGGGAGGGAGCAAGAGAGAGTTTGTATGTGTGGATTCGGCTGTTTTTTCTAAGATAGAGAAGATGGATTGTGTGTGTATGTGTGTCTACGCACCTCTGTGTGTGAATCAGCATGCTTATACACTCTCCCGGAGTGTCTGAGCGAGGCATCACTAATGCCACTCAGCGGTCATCTTTCACTAAATGCTTAAAAGCTTCCCAAAAAACAGTGTGGTTTGTTGATGCTGCGTTACATAGAATGATTTAAAGGGTAACTTCAGTATTTTTCAACCTGGACCCTATTTTCATTGACGGTGCGATTTGCCCCGTCGGATTACATTGCAGCTCGTTTCGCGTTTGCCGGCTGAAGCGATCTCGCTCAATACTGGACCAGTTTCAAAAATTGTTGTCCCCTTTAGTCACTTACACAAAAATATGGGAAAATAG
>NC_136012.1:11112224-11134724 GCF_048128805.1 Centroberyx gerrardi | reverse complement strand
CTGAGTATGGAGGACCAAAGTAGTCACAATTAAATAAATAAATGTGTGTTGGTGAAATACATAATTACACAAAGAAATACAGAAATATATAATATAATTAGTAAATAGGGCTTAATTAATAATTGATTGATTTTTTCTTTAATTACAACATTATAAAATATGATTATTTCATAATTATTGTTTTCATAATAACGTGACTATATTTAATTGTATTTTTAATTCATAAAAACTATTTTTTTATTTTTCAAATGGCTTTTATTTTCAGTTACATGAAGATATTATTCAGATTTACATTTTTTAAAGTGGTTCATTTATTTTCCTTTTTCCTTTTTCAATGCTCTTGAAATGCACTTTTCATTTCATAGTGACACTTCATAATATCTCAGCTTTCTGTCAGTCAAAGTGAATGGGGCGGGACCTATTTGCTGTTTGGGTAATCCTTTGCAATCGATTATTTTTCCTGGCTCAGAGGGTGGTCTTGTCCCATGGGCCAAATTATGTTAAAAAAGTCATAATAATTACCAGAATAAAGTTGGAATTTCGAGAAAAAAGTCAAAATATTACTTTAATAATATTATCAGCACTAAGGACCTGACACCGCAGGAGAGAGGAGGAGCAGTTCACTTCCCTGCCAACAGCTCCCAGCTATTAAGCTACTATCAGCTAACAGGTAACGTTACATATTTGCTCTGGTAACTTTTAATCATTTTATCAGTGTTTAGACATTTGGTAAATGCGATTTCGAATCACTGTAGTATTATGAAGGTGTAGTTGCCAGTCCTGAGGCGTTCCATTAAAAACCGTGCGGATAAAATCTTTGCAGCATTTTGACTTCATGTGGGCAAGGTTTCCAGACCGAAATTTGCCAATATGATAAGCTTTCTGAAATCCTTGAACCCTTTTCTGTTACACGAGTAAAACATATTGTATGAAAATATTTGCAATAAAGTATAAAATCAGGGCTTACGTTTTGCAGCTCACAGCAAAGAGGTGTAGTAGAAGAGTAGTGGCCATGTTTCAGACATTCATATGAATACAATTGGGAGAAGCCACACAAAGGTGAGATTTTATACTTATGATCCTCATGATCCTTTAGGTTCATTATCTGACAGAGAGTTGCTATGTGCTTCCTAAGTTGAGTGGACGTCAGCGTCTCAGGATGCTTTGCCTCACACAGACTTGCTAACTTCCGTAGACAGACTGAACCTCTTACATGGAAGTCTGCATTCGGTCTTGTAAAGACATATTTGTTGGTGTCAGCAATGTTATTCTCCCAGCCCCTGTGCTCAGTGAGGAAATCCAGTGATCTGGTCATCTCTTTGGTAAGCAGTACAGGTACTTTTCGCCCTCTTTTTCCTCTTATCACGAGTTCACACTGGTGAACTCATTACTCAAGTCCTGCTCTAATTTTGAGAGGCACTGCATAATATCTACATTTAGTGCCTCTGTGTTTTTTCTCTTATATGTTTCATGAAGCATTTTGAGAGGAGGCTTTCGCTTAGCATCTTGTACGCTTTGGTGTCAGGACCTTCTGTGAGGTTGTCTTTGGCTTCTTCTTCAAATATTTTTGAAGCGTCATTACATCCTCAGTAAGAGGGATCATTTCTTTCTTGTTCCATTTGTTTTCTTCCAGGTTTGTTCTTGTGCAGTGTGACACATAGTGGTCCCATTCTGACCTCACAAACCCTAGGAAGCTCCTCACCCTGTTTGCTGCCTCCTCATCTTCTGCTTTGACATGTTGACCAATCACAATCTCACTAATTGTCTTTGAGTGTCCTAGTTTTAAAGCAAGAGATGGTCGATCGTATCGGTACCTTGCTTTAGTATAGCCAGATGCTTTTTTAGCTGCATCAACAGCCAGCTGGAACATTGGTGGAACCAAGATAACCTGCAGCTTGTTCACTTTTCTGTTAACAACCTTAGCAGCGATTACAAATCTCCCCAACTCTCTCATTTCTTGACTCACATAACCATCTTTGGATGGATCATTGTCATGCTTCTCCAATAGCCTGTCTCAAACTCACAGATAAGGGTATCTGACTTCATCCTATCAATGATTCTAGAACATCTCTTTGATACACTTCAGCTGAAGCTGCAGCTTGGACTCTGTCTTTTCTTGGATTTTTTATGAGGGCCATTTCCTCTTTTTCTACAGAAGTCTTAATGCTTCCAGAGCTCGCCTTTTTTGAAAAACCCATAACAAAAATTGCATGCCAAGGAGGCATGTGCATTTCCTTCATCTGAAGGTTGTCTATATGTTACTATCTCTCCTTGAACTTTCTGTAAGACGTCCACATTTTGGTGATAGTCATCCCTACACCAAAGCTGCTGATGTTTCTTTCAATGTGTAGGAAAACATATTGCTCTAGCGACATCCTTTTCTCTTTTGTGCTTTCTCTCTAGACGACGTGCAATTTTACTCTGTGGCTTTTTACAATAGAGACAATAATGTCTTTTGTCCCATATCCTTTCCCCCTCCTGTATACTTTTGCTGAAATTTGCACAGCATCATGCATCTGACAAAAGGAGATCATCTCAGCAGTTTTTTTGTGAGGACCACCAAAAATGTCCTCACAACCAGAAACGTCCTCACAAGACAGGTGGGCTGTCAGTATAGCAAAACCAACACACACACACACACACACGCACCTTACAGTAGATGATTGGCATGCAACAGCTCCTTGAACTGAGTAATTATCATTGCCTGCGTGCTTCCGAAATAATCTGCTCGCCTGTTCCACAGAGACAAAGAGAGACAATGGTCGATTAAAGCAAACTGGTCTCATGTGTGCTAGTCAGGTGGTTGCACCCTGAGTGATCAAGTCCTCTGATACATCAGTGAGGTTTCCAGAGACTTGCTTGCAACAACAACAACAACAGTGCAACAGTTAATTTGTAGTTTATTGTAGATACAAAGTTATGGCATGCATGAAATTGACTCTAAATTAATCCTACTGAACACATGGTCCGTCTCACCAGTGCATTGCTATTATTACAGTTTTTTACGATTGCTAGCAACCTTTTATCAGTTCTGTAGTCACATTTTCATAACTCTTAACACAGTTAGCACAACATCGGTCTGTTGCGGGCCATACCATTAACACATTTCTTGTTCCTTTGACACAAAATGCATTCACTGAACACATTTTAAAAACTCTTGAATTTCTTTTACACACAAGCTCAACCAAGACCAAAACTATGGATTTTTACTGCCAAATTTACAAATGCTTTCACACTGTATGTCAGAACAGATAACCTCATGTTCTAAACCTAACTTATAGGCTAAAGTTGAAGTGAACAGCAGTTCACATTGTACATTGAAACATGTACATTTTTATTGCTAGTGAGAAACAGCTGATTGAAGTTATGCAAATAGACCAATCACAGCTGAACACTGCCAGGGGTGGATAAGGCACGCCAAAAGATACTTCCCAAGGTGCATAGCCAGAGAAAATGTAAGGAGTGATGTGGACGAGAACATGTGGCCAAATGCAGAAGACCGGGTAGATTAGAAAAGGACTGTGTATTTTTCTTTTTTTTTCTTCTGTGCCTTTTTCTGTTTGTATATTTTATTTTTACACCACTGTAACCAGCAGCTATACTGCAGATTTTTGTTGATCTCTTGCAGTAATTTCCTATAGCAAATAAAGCCTTTACTGCAGCAATTCTGTAACTTATTCCTTTTTCATATACTGTACATTCTATAAAGTAAAGATGAGTCATTCACTTCTGATATAGAATGTTTGCAAAACATTTACTACACTCAACAAAAGAAAAATGTAGAGTGACTTCAAAAGTAACTGCAGTGCGAAAAACAATTGATTATCAATATACTGTCTATTGTATAAGGGTAGAACTGACACATGTAAAGTAATGCATTTTCTGTAATACCATCTGCTGTTAGTATTTTGTATGTCGTGCTGTGATTGACTAAATGTTCCTGTTGGAAGAAAACATGTGCTAGAGTTTTGAAAGAATTATTTGATTTTGAGACATGTTTGCAGTGTTTTGGTAGAGTTAGTGTATTTTGACAAAGTATTCTTGCATTTTGAAAATTAGTGTTGGTGTTTAGTTTACAATATGTGATTTTGAGCATAAAATTAACTGTTTTGCCAACTGTGTGTTGTAGGTGAGTTGGTGTGTGAAGAGTTTAGAAAAAGTATTATAAGTATTGAAAAACGCTTGCTAGCGATCGTAAAAAACTGTAACATGTCAGGATTGTGTTGTTGATAAAGAGTGTTGGTTTCTGTTCTGCTCTGTTTTCCCATGGCTCCCTATTGTATCTGTTCTGTGTGAGAGAATCTAGGCCAGGCACAACTTACAGTTTTTTACGATCGCTAGCAAGCGTTTTTCAATACTTATAATACTTTTTCTAAACTCTTCACACACCAACTCACCTACAACACACAGTTGGCAAAACAGTTAATTCTATGCTCAAAATCACATATTGTAAACTAAACACCAACACTAATTTTCAAAATGCAAGAATACTTTGTCAAAATACACTAACTCTACCAAAACACTGCAAACATGTCTCAAAATCAAATAATTCTTTCAAAACTCTAGCACATGTTTTCTTCCAACAGGAACATTTAGTCAATCACAGCACAATGACATACAAAATACTAACAGCAGATGGTATTACAGAAAATGCATTACTTTACATGTGTCAGTTCTACCCTTATACAATAGACAGTATATTGATAATCAATTGTTTTTCGCACTGCAGTTTCTTTTGAAGTCACTCTACATTTTTCTTTTGTTGAGTGTAGTAAATTTTTTGCAAACATTCTATATCAGAAGTGAATGACTCATCTTTACTTTATAGAATGTACAGTATATGAAAAAGGAATAAGTGACAGAATTGCTGCAGTAAAGGCTTTACAGTATTTGCAATAGGAAATTACTGCAAGAGATCAACAAAAATCTGTAATATAGCTGCTGGTTACAGTTGTGTAAAAATAAAATATACAAACAGAAAAAGGCACAGAAGAAAAAAAAATAAAAATACACAGTCCTTTTCTAATCTACCCGGTCTTCTGCATTTGGCCACATGTTCTCGTCCACATCACTTCTTATATTTTCTCTGGCTATGCACCTTGGGAAGTATCTTTTGGCGTGCCTTATCCACCCCTGGCAGTGTTCAGCTGTGATTGGTCTATTTGCATAACTTCAATCAGCTGTTTCTCACTAGCAATAAAAAAAAAATATAGGACATATATTTGTGTTTCAATATACAATGTGAACAGCTGTTCACTTCAACTTTAGCCTATAAGTTAGGTTTAGAACATGAGGTTATCTGTTCTGACATACAGTGTGAAAGCATTTGTAAATTTGGCAGTAAAAATCCATAGTTTTGGTCTTGGTTGAGCTTGTGTGTAAAAGAAATTCAAGAGTTTTTAAAATGTGTTCAGTGAATGCATTTTGTGTCAAAGGAACAAGAAATGTGTTAATGGTATGGCCCGCAACAGACCGATGTTGTGCTAACTGTGTTAAGAGTTATGAAAATGTGACTACAGAACTGATAAAAGGTTGCTAGCAATCGTAAAAAACTGTAAAACCACAACACTTGTGTTTAAACAGGGACTTTTTCTGCCACAATGTCCTGTTTGTTTTACTAAAGCATCATTCTCTGTCTTGTTTGTGCAGCCAATTTAATTACTCTTCTTCCCCACCATTGTTTTGTTAATGTAAAGAGCATTGTTAGCATTGTACAGTATTCTTTTCAGTATTCACAATGCAGGTAATTTACTTAACTGGCAGTAGCCTCTTTAGTAATGTTTGTTGTGGAGAGATGACTCTAACCCTGTAACCTACCTGCTTCTTCCTCACTAGTCTCTCTTCCTTTTCTTTCTCCGCTCCTATACTTTACCTATATTTACCTGTACCTATACCTTTTATATTCTCCTCTCACTTTCTTTCTTATCTCTCTTTTTCCAGCTTCCTTCCTCAACCATGTTCCTCACTTTCTGCCTCTCACATGCATGCTGCTCTCCCCCCTCTCTGGCTTTCCTCTACCCTCCTCCAGCTCGCTGTTTCTCTCTCTGTCCTTACGTTTTCTTGAGCAGCTGTCTATGATTCCTGATGTATTGAGTTCATCAGATGAAAATTACATGATGATTGTCTTGCATGAACAATGGGTGGGAGGGAATCAACATACTACAGTGATACAACAAAAGCCTGTGGGAATTAACTGTTAGTAGTTTTCATACATATTCCATTAATATTTTATCAAAGAGGTTTGGTTATTATTATCACATTCTCCCTCCTTAATTGTTCTCTAGTCTTTCCTCTCTGTTCTTTTATCAGCTTCTGTTGCCCTGCAGTAAATATTAGCATATCACCAACGCACCAAAGCCTCTCTACTCCATTCCCACATCCTTCATTTTAACAGTTGTGTGTTCTTTATCTTATGTGTTCTTAATGTCACCCAAATCTTGGTGCCCTGCATTATAAACACAATGAACATTCCTCTTACTTTATTACACATACAATGCACTTTTTTGTTAACATCCTGATTAATGGTATCTTTGCAGTCAAGTGATTTTGTATTATCTGACAAATGTGCTGTAGATATGATCATTTTTTACAAAATAGTTTGAACTACTATTTCTGAATAACCTTAGTTAATAAATCTATATTTCTCTTAGGGCAGCATTGCTGTAGTTCAACCTCTTCCAGTGTGAAGTAACTGCTAGCTTATAAAACCATATTTTCACAGTAGGTTACCCAACATTATTTGTTGTTACACAATTCCAGTCGACTGATGATAACTGAGAAATGGAGGTGTGTGTGTGTGTGTGTGTGTGTGTGTGTGTGTGTGTGTGTGTGTGTGTGTGTGTGTTGCTTGTGCGTGCACATGCAGCCATTTGTATGTACTTACTTCT
Organism: Centroberyx gerrardi; assembly: GCF_048128805.1. Taxonomy (NCBI): domain Eukaryota; kingdom Metazoa; phylum Chordata; class Actinopteri; order Beryciformes; family Berycidae; genus Centroberyx; species Centroberyx gerrardi. Next base: position 11,127,837 of record NC_136012.1, on the reverse strand, counting down.
CAGAGCATGCACTGTATTTCTCCATAAACTTGTTGCATGTCATTGCGTTGCCATAGTGATAGTCCATTGCCCTGGCAATTAGTTTTGTCTTTCCACCCAGGTTGCCCCCAGCAAACTCCACTGGTTAGGCTCCAATTTGGTCCCTGTATCTCAGATGTTTAATGACCTGTTCTGACTCTGTGTGTGTCTGTGTGTGTGTGTGTGTATTTGTCTGGTAATGATATTCTTTGAATAAATAGAATGTTACACTCTATAATTCAGCAGCTCCAGTAACTTTACCAAATTATCTAGAGAATCTCACCTCACCGCCCCCATAAACATCACATCAGACAGAGGAGAGGAGGAGAAGGGAGGCTGCATGGAGAGAAAGGAGGAGTATGAAAGGAGAATGGAGGGAAGTTGAGAAAAGCATATATCGAGTAGGCAGAGCTGATTCCTTTGACCTTTCCTCACCAGGGACTCTGCCCAGCTCCTTGATCTAGATCTAGTCATGTCCCATCTGGACAAAACTGCAGCTCCCTCCTAGCCGGGCTCCCTAAATATTCTCTCTAGCTCCCACAACGCTGTAGCCCTCCTTTTCTTCAAACTCCTCAAATTCTCCCCTCCTCCGCTCCCTCCGCTGGCTGCTGAACGGCCGCTCATATCGATTACAAAACCCTGGTGCTGCATACAGAGCTGTCAAGGGATCCGCACCCCCATACCTCCAGGTCATGGTCCAGCCCTACATGCCTACTACACCATCCACTTTGTTCCCCACTCTTCTCCCTCCTGCCTCCTCAATGAATGAATGGCCTTCCTTCTCCAGTTAAGACAGTCATGCCCTATCATCTGCAAAGTCAAGTTTATTTGTATAGACCTTGATCATAGGGATTTATATTATGAAGCTTATCTCACTGTTGCACTCATTGTTAGTCACAATGGATAAGAACACAAGCCTAAAATGTAAAATGTAATGTACAAGGAGAAAGAAAGGAAGAATGAAAGACAGTACAAAAATGCATGGAGATGGAAAGGGGCTCTGTGTGTGTGTGTGTGTGTGTGTGTGTGGGTGTTTGTGTGTGTGGGCATCCCTGTGGGAAGTGATAAGGTAACAGGCAGCTCTGAGGTCAGTCCTGCCATATCTCCCAGACAGCCTGGTTTGCCCTGTGGGTGGCTTAAGCAGACATCTGCTGAACTCAGATCAGATCCTACAGGGCTTCGGCGTGTCTGTCACCACATGCCCCATAGCTGACCCTGGATCAGTGAGCAAGGATTTACATAATGTATGATGGGATAAACGTTGTAGCTTTTGTGCCAGAGGCTGATATCAGATCAGGTCTTAAAGGAGATAACACTGTCTAAGACACCATGGGTAAGTCTTTTTAAGACTGATTGTAGATCAGCGCTTGGGGAGGCGATATGAGCAACAGCATATCAAAGAGATTTGAATTTCAGAGGATTAAAGGTGTGGGTTTTGCAGCTGGAGCTACACTTTCATACCCCACTCATTTATTCTCCCAGTTATATTTTGGCTCTGTTAAAACTTTGGATTAACATTTAACTTTTTTCACATTTATTCTTAAATAAATGGGGTTAAATGTGGTCACAAGCATCAAGGATGTATCCATCCTCACCTTAAATGGTATTTAAATGGCATTTTATTAAAATATGATAAAAGACAGGCATGTGTCTGTGCAGGCCAGGCCGTTTCTCCTCTTATCCAGGCAGTTTCCACAGCTCCTGATTGGATCCCAGTACTGAGTTAATGATAAGATGCTCCATCTCCTCCCGGTCCAGGAATGAGGGACTTATTTATCCCCACTGTAATTAGACTGGTAATTTAATGTAGCTTCTTATGTCTGTATTTTGCACTGATGAATGACTTCCTATTGCATTATATTAAGCTACTGAGTCCCCTTCTTATCAACTGATGTCTTTATTTATTTTTATTGTGCTTTTATGGCATGGGTTTTTCATTGTGTTTACTGCGTTTTATTGTGTTCTTATAATATTTTTTTAAACCCTGTCTGTAAATGAAATTGTTTTCACGGGACAATAAAGTTCTCAATTGAATTGATTCAAACTGATTGTCTGCTCAGCCCTTTCCCAGAGTCAAAGTCAGTTGATTTATTTGTCCCTGACTGTTTTTCTGCTCTGCCTCATCTGTAATGGTTGGAAAAGTTGCCCAACAGGCTTCTAACCTTAAGCAGAGAGACGAGAGAGGGGGGAGCAGAGTCTTTGGCAGCAGATAACATTTGTCCTGTCCATGGCCAATGTTAGAATCAGTATTCTGGACCTGCAATTCCATTCTGGGATCTTTTATATGGGTATTTCCAACATAATTTTGAGGCTGTGATTTGTAATGCATTATCTGCTGAAGGGAGTCAAAAGGAGGATTACAAATAGCAGGCAGTTTCCCATTATCACAGCCAGTCCAGAGGAGCACAGGAGAGTCAAACTGGCACAGAGACCAAACCAGAGGACACAATGCACATGGATACACAATGAGAGAGGAATGGACCAGAGAACAACAGATCTGACTGCAGTGAGGAAGGATTACAGTCAATCAGTCAATGTTGAGCTAAAATTTATGGTTGGTTAATGACCTCATCACATTGCCCAGTCAGTGTATATTCTCACTCAGAAGTTGCTGTTGCTGCCAGCTGAAATAGATAAACGAATCTATGCCTGATATATTCTGATGTCCATTCAGGATTGCCAGATTGGCTTTGGTTGGCAGTGGTTGCCACATCCAAGCATCCATTAAACTGTCAATCAGGCTGATTAGATGAACTTTTGTCTGTGTTTTTACTGAAGTGAGACCAGTATTCTGTCTGAGTACTGCATCTATCCAGTATATATTTATATATATCTGGGGAAACATGTACTCTACCCTAAGGCACACGGAGAGCTTACCCTTCAGCATCGCCACAAGGTCTGTAGAACCCATATGCCTCACCTTGCTCCGGCAAATAGTCAACATTGCCTGGTCAAACAGAAAATGCAGTACAACACTTAGTGCCGTTTTCATGTGCAGAATACATAGACAGTCCTACAAAGATGCCTCTCACAAAGAAAGTCTCCTCCAGCCTGCCACACGGAACATTGAATAAATTGAAAACATAGCGAACCTGTTGACATAAAAAAAAGAAACATTTCACAGTTAGGGTTACCACCACCAGTTTGTTCTGGATCTCTGCCAGGAAGGTGCGAGGGGGATCAAGAGCAGCTTGTCACACAGAGGAATCTGCCAAATTGTTTATCTGCACCCTTCCCCTCTCTCAGAGCTGAGAGAGAAGCTACTTCCACTTAGACAGCCTCACTTCAATTGCCTAAGACATACCCACATAATTGCTAGTGACCAAGTAATAATCAAGCATGCATGAGGCATAATTATGTAGCATTTTAACTATTGAAATTAAATGATACCCAATGCCAAAACCTGAAAGCACTTTGAAAAGAGAGTTCAAAAGCAAAGTGACAAAGAAGCCAACAAGCAATTGTGAGTGCCTCAGGTCTATATTAGAGAGTGTACAATGTATTAAATGGAGCGGGTGTCACAGCAACAACAAATCTCATTTCATTGTAATGTGCCGACAGTTTCTAGCTTGCTCTCCAGGCGTTCACTACACATTGTTTACTGCTCTGATTTTAATGGCTTGTTGGTCACATCATAAAATATGACTCAATATCAACACCTGTGACCTCGAGCTCAGCTCTTATCTCCCTGCTTCAAAGAGGCGAGCGCTTGCAGCGATGTATCACTATCACACAAATGGAGCGAGAGAGAGAGAGACACTCACCACAAATAACGTTAATACAATTAATTTATATAAACCCATATCACATTACCCAGTCACACACAATAATCTGTGGTGTGGAGCCCATGAAACACAGAAAGGAAATTAAAACACCACACACACACACACACACACACACATAGACTTACTCCAAAGTCAGGGGTATTGTTTGTCTATCCAAATCACGTCAGTGAAATTAATCTAATTCCTATTTAAATATTGATAGAAGTGGAGGTACTGATGTGGGGAATGTAACAGGGAGAGGTGGAGAAAGGTGGATAGAAGTTGGTTTGTGGGCTAGAGCAAGTGCTAATGGGACAGGGGTGTTGTCCCAAACTCAGACCAAAATAAATCTGTGGATCAATGGAGCTCCAACTCTGTGGCATCTAAATGGTGCTGAACTGGCTGTTTTACAAGAGGTGAACGCAACACACAGTCTAGATAAGATAGAGGGATAACTGTGTGTGTGTGCGTGTGTGTGTGTGTGTGTGTGCCTGTTGGATCCTGACAGTTCAGCACTCCAGGCAATAAAAAGGATCACAGCAAATCAGGATGAGCAAAGAGTTTGAAGTGAAGATCACAGCAGCCTGTAGGCCAAATGTCAGGAAGTTGAAGTGACACTGGGGGGAGAAACAGAAGGGGTGGGGGGGGTGGGGTGGGGGGGGGGGTGTCCTACAGTTCTCTGGAGACAAGATATACAGAGACAAGGCCTAGAAAAAGTTGTTGAGAGAGGAAGACAGATTGCCTATGGAGAGGGTAACTTTGAGATAAGAAAGACATTTTGTGATGAGAAAAGGAGAGGAATGGTTGGAGGGAAAGAATGAACAGAGGGGGAGAAGAATAAAAAACACAGGGAAGACAGGGAGTAAGGAAAAATCAAGGGCTCCTCAAAAAAGACACTCATTATCCTGAGTGGTTTAACAACAAACTGTGACCCTGCCACATCTCTCTAATACCATTTTGCCCCCCACTTCTCTCCACTTCCCTCCTCCCTCCATCCGTCTCTCATAAATTGTCTGTGCTGTTACCCGGTCCTCCAGGGGAAAGAGTGCAGAATAAAGAATAAGAGATTCATCAGTGCCTGCTAAAAAGCTTTGCTGGCTAATAAATAAAGGAGGTGGATGAATTAGGAAGTTAAATCATCTCAGGTTGTTAAAGTCACAGCCTACAGACAGACATGAAAAACTCCCTGTACCTCTCTGTGTCTGGCCGCTCCATTCTGCTGCCTCCCTCAGGCTCTGCCACCACTGGCCTGCTTCCACATAATGGGGTGTCATAGTATGAAGTATTTGAGTCTATGTGTGTGTGTGGGGGGGCGTGTGTGAGTGTGCATGAGTGTGTATGTTTGTGTTTTTGAGCGTGTGTATACTCAAAGATTTGTTTGTGTGATGATCAGCCTGTTGCCTGTACTTTGTGTAGTTTATTTAAACTTTTATGTTGTTGAACTGGGAAAATGAAACAGGAAAATTGTGTTCAATTCTCTGTTGTGGAAAACCTTTTATTGTTGTGTTTTCATTTTTGTGCATATATGATTTGCGCTGCAAAATGCATCACTTGTATTGAGTGCACCATACCATCTCATCAATTAGTTTTGTCTATTTTTTAAATGCAGCACAAAAATCTTTATAATGTAGCGACAGCCAATGATAGATGTGCACTTTTCAAACATGGACAACACACAACACACATAGAGTGCGGCAGTAAGGAAAGCCTATGTTTCCCATCTCTCTTTTGTTTCTCCCTATTGGTTATTTTTTCTGTAGTTCCTGCTGGTGAAACTTCAGTCCTAAACTGATTCATAACTGTGCTTCTCTCACCATAATCACCCTAGCATAAAAATACAGAACAAAATGCTTTCCGTAGGCCTATTGATTTGTCAAGTAACGCAACATTTTTTCTTAATTACGGGATGTTTCCGTATTGTAAGGGATTGTTGCCAACACTAGTGAGAGCACATGAAGTAACCTCAAATTGTTCCTCACTGCCTCTGTCTCTTTGCCAGTTCCCAAAGTGATAGCTATCGACATGTGAGTATAATACAGCAGCGTTTAGTACAATTATCACTCCACCCTGTCTCAGCTAGTGTGGAGAGATGTCAGTATGGAGGAGAGAGATAACCAAGCCCACAGCCTGTCATCTGAGTCAGATAAAGCATGGCTAATTCACACAGGAGGATCAAAGCTAGCCCCTCAGTAATATGGAGCTTTAGCCAGCTAGCTTCAATCCTAACATCATGGTCTGTTAGTGGATGCTAACATGAAAGCTGTAATATGGGATTTAGCAGCAGTTAACGTGTGGGCAGTAATACGCTGGTTTAAAGATCGACCTCCTCAAAAAACAGCAGAGTATTTATAGTAACATGTGATTACAAAGGCTAACATGGCCTCAGTTCAGGCTTTTGGGCTTGTAGCTGAGCAGAGGCTAACAAGCTAATGTAGATATAATGGGCTGAAATCTTCTGTAGATTTTGTTGATTTTTGTACTTAATATTTCTTGTTTGTTGACTATCATACATTTTCTAATGCAATATCAAATCTATATCATGAAATTTCTCAATATACCCAGATGATGCATTAATCTTGCACTCATATCTGAATTGGCAGAAAATAGGAATTTCATAAAAATGTTCTTGCTAGATCTGAGTCCAAACTTGGCTCTCTGAAACCAATCAATCTATGTGTACAAAGTGCAAAAAAATGAATATTTATCACCTAATATATTTTTGGTCAGGTTATTATGCTGGGAGCGATTTGAGCAGTTATGAATGGCTTCCCTTAGCGGGGTATATTTTTTCATAAATTCTTCTGTTGAACTATGGATGTTAGGCTCAGATTGTGAGAAAACAACAGTCGCCCTACTCAGCGTAATCCTTATTAAATGTGACCAAATGGTCCAGTGGTCCTCCCCATGTGTTGGCCGTACATGCTTCTGTTTCTCTGTTATTTTGATACAGGAGATGCTAATGAGATGAATGCTACTCAACTCTGGCATTACCTGCGGGCAATGTGTGTGTATGTGTGTGTATGTGTGTGTGTGTGTGTTACATATCGTTGGGGATGCACTGATATAACCTCTCCTGCTGGTTGTGTATGTGTGCCTGTGTTTGTGAATAACAGTCTCAACACGTAGAACTGCAGTATTGGACTGTTTGTTTGAGTTGCAGAGATACACAGAGTACATAGACAGATAGACTCCAAGGCAAACTACACTAAAGGAGCTATAAGAGCGAGAGTCAGACTGAATAATCAGCTGTGTGCACAGAGTCAGACAGTCTAAAGAGAAACTGTTTAATATTTTATTGTTCTTCCTGCTCCTGCTCGCCAATCCAGAAGCCCTGGCCATAATTGACCAATTATTGCAGGTGACCTCGGACCTCATAGATCACTGACCCCAGCCCCTATAAGAGTACTGTAGCATTGCCAATATTACCCGAAAGTAAGAGATAGAGAAAGGAAGGGAGAAGAGGTAGCAAGAGAAGACAAGAAAGTTAAAGAGAAAAAAAGATAGAAGCATTCTGCAGAAAGAAAGTGAGACAGCAAAAAAGGTATACAGAGAAACCAAGACTTTCAGTCCATAGTGCACCTGCAGTGATGTTGGAGCCCACTGCTGTCCCACAGCCATGCATTGCCTCTGGAGGAGGTATATAGCCTGGAGTAGATGATGAGCAATTACAGGCTTTTTAATGCTGATATACATCTTTGAGGGAAAAAACATAATTAATCAGCAAATTTGTCTACCTCCAACCTGGGCCACATTGTGCCTTGGGGAAACACACAGGGAATGGAGCGAGACACAATGGGGAAAGAGGAGAAAAGATCATTCATCCAATGTTTAAACCCTCCTATATCCCGTTTGTCCAGTGTCTTTCCTTGTGTCATAAACCATTTTGTTGATACACTCATGCTCAGGTCATTGTCCAGTATTTGCTCGGATAGGTTGCTTCCCCTCGTTGGCTCCCCCTCCTCTCCTCTGCTGTTACTTGCTACTTATAGGGATGGAGAGGTACGTTCCCAAGAGGGGAAGTGATGACCAGATTTATAGCTGCTCGGTGCAGATAATGCCTCACCATGCTTGCCTCTAGCTGGGAAGAGGCACGTTACCAAGGATCATTGAGTTGAAGGACAAGAGATGCAAAGACCGTTCAGAGGAGCTCAATTAAGGTTGACGCTTTTACACAGAGGGTCCATAGATTTTATACACACTAGCCATATTTTTTAAGTTAACCAGACAAGCTTCACAATCTCTGTGTGTAGGAGGAGCAGGCAGGCTGTATGTGTATCAAACAGTAAGTGAGAGCTGAGTGGTACCAAAGAAACATTAGTTTCCCCAACAGTGCGCTCTAAAGACAGAAATATCCCCCAAACAATACTAATTATGATGGAATAGCTAGAGTTACTGCTAGATTTACTGGAATCATGCCAGAATAATTGCAAGTTTTGGGTGCGGAAATGTCATGTCACCAAAATGTACACATGGACTGAAGGGTTCAATTAGTGCTTGTAAGGTGGCTGCCTTCACTTCTACCAGTCAAAACTTCCATGCAGAGCTGAGACTGCAAAAGCGCTCCAGGCAAATATTGAGACAACTCCCCAGAAGAGTGTCAGGGAACGCCATTACTTATTTTCAACACCATAGACTGTAATTGGCCATAATCAGCACTGACATCCAGCGAATACTGATTGTTTATGAAAGGTCTAATCATCCCTAATTAATTGGACCAACTGATAACTGAGTCGACCTGTAGCCTGGAGCCAGAATGGCCTCACAGTCACTCCGCTGTGCTTTAATTAACACAAGGCTGGGTAGAAGTTGGAGTCTAGCTGTGACTCCAGCAGGGAAGGGGACATTTCAGGGACTGATCCTGACTGCTGACCCTTTAGCATCTGTCTGATGACCCTCTGGCAGCATGTCCGTCTGCTGCTTATTAGAATTAAACTATCCCAGGATGCACTGCAGGGTTGTTGGAGGGACAAGACTGTACATATTGAGGCTGGACTGCTGAGAGACAAACAGAAAGACAGGGTGATGTTTACTGCAGGAAGACGTACAGAGGAGTGGAGAGTATATGTAAACACACACATGCAGACTTGAATTATATGCATTCATACACATGGGTGCACATTGGAACATAGCCACACACACACACACACACACACACACACACACACACACACAGTTGGCAGAGATCATGGTAATAAAAACAGTTTCTTCTTGTGTATGTGTGTATGCGTATCATGGTCAATTAAAATTACTCAGTTCAGGCAGTCTCTTACACACACCATCAGCCATGTGTGTTCTTTCATTGAAATTTTCAGTGCCGTTGAACTAAAGGTCAAACTACGACCAAGTCCTTGGCTGTCAGCGGCTTGTTGCTTCTCTCAGAGGTCAGAGTGTTTTCTCTGAGGGAGAAGCGCGTCTCCGAAGAAGAAACTGCAGATTTGAAGAGAGCCGAAGGACAGAGGTCACAGCAAACTTGCCTCTGTAAAGAAAAGTAAGAAAGACGAAAGTAAAAAGAAAAATCTTCCTGCACAGATACAAACTCACCAGGTCTAACCCTCACTGAACTCAAGCATTCGTTAGCTCAAAGGTCAGCCACCAAGTCACAGATTTAAACCCCAGTTTTCTGTTATTTCAGTAAAATGGCAAGTCAACTCCCCAATTAGTGGAATGTCGACGTGCCTGCCCCTTCATGGCTCTCTGGCTAAATGTCAGATATTCCTTTCGGGAAAGAGTCTCTCTGAAATATCTGAATGAGTCAATGTTTTGGAAGAGATGCACCCTGCCCTCAGATTTTCTTGTGCTGAAATGCATCAGGGTCAAATCCAAAATAAACAGAATGATAAACAGACTTTTTGTCCAGTGCTTCTCCTGCTCACCAGCACACTGGTGTCACTGCTTCTGGTCCTCTATCTTCCCAGGCTCCTACACCTCCTACACTCAAACAGAGCAGGGAATGTGTAAGGTAAAGTTAATGGAGTTCAAGTGCCACTCATTGTGTCATCAGGCCACTCCATGTCTCTCTCTGCTTCCAGCCAACCCCGCCTCCGTTTGCCACATAACCCCCTCGCCCAACATAGTGCCTATCCCCGACCGAGGAGGAGAGGAAGTCCACCGTCGCCAGCTGCGCCCCCGTCCTATGGATCACCTTGCAGTTAAAAGGCTGCAAAGAAATGTACCACTGAGTGATCCGCATGTTGTCATGATTCATAGGGTGAAGCCACTGCGGGGGCTTGATTGCCAAGCTCTCCTTCTCTACAGGGCTGCATTTGGTCTGACAGAGCAACAATTTTCTGCCTATTTATAGAACAGTACAGTCCATGCCCTCCACCTTGTAGGACAAACAGCCCCCAGCTGCCTATCCAATGCATCAGAGAACAACTGGGAGAGAGAGGTGAGGTGTATAGAGGAGTAGCCACTCATGAAGTGCCCACCTTCACTTTCCTGAAAAGCCTGTTGACACTGCTGTGTCCACTGGACCAGATCTGAGATGTGTTTTTGGGTGATGTCGGTCAAAGGGCTGGTGATTTCAAAATATCTTGGTATAAACCTCCAATAGCACCCTGCCAGCCCTACGAACTGCCTTCCTTTTTGGACTTTGGATTTGGGCAGGCCACAATTGCTGCTGTCTTGTTAATTTGAAGACACAATTTCCCATGACCCAACTGGAACCCCAGATACTGTACTTTCCCCTGCCCAAAACTTTCTCAGATTGACTTTAGACCCGCCTGTGCCAAGGACTTCACAGCAGTCCTACAATGCTGCATATGTCACTGCCAATCATTAAATGATGATACCATCCAGTTATGCAGTGGCACATGCACAGTGAGGACGCAGAGTTTTGTCTGTCAGTCATTGAAACATCTTAAACAATCCTAACAGAAGAGTAACAAATTGGTGTACACCATATGGAGTGGAAAAAATGTTTTTCTCCTTAGGTAGTGCCAACAGGGAATCTGCCAATAGCATTTGGTTATACAGTGTCAAATAACATTTAGCAGCACCAACTGTTTGAAGAATTTATTGATTCTGGGCATGGGATATGCATCAAAATTAGAAGTGGAATTTCCCTTGTTGAAGTCAAGCTAGAAAACTGGGACAAAGCCATTGGGCTTGGGCACAAGCACGATGGGCCTGTTCTAGTTACTGCACAACTCTTCTTTACTCCTCTCTCCAATATGGACTTAAATTCTTCCCGATCCGCCTTTTTATGATGTTCAGGTCACCGATAGGGTCGGCTGTGATCTCCTACCCCTGGCTGGAGGCGTCTCAGTGTGGTGGTCTATGAGGTCAGTGCAACCTAGCAACGGCGAAAACATGTCAGAAATTCTCTCTGCAACACAGCAACCTCTGCAAATTTAGAACTGGATGTAGGGATCAGTGTAAGATTTATATCTGCAGGTGTAGTGCTCTCAATTTGGTTCCTTTGTTATACAGGCCCTGTTGTTGTTCTGACCCAGCCGACCCGACTGACCCAACTGACCACAGAACAGGGTTATTAGGGTTAAGGTGCCGACTCTTGTTTCTCTGCCTCCTGACTTCTTCTCTTCTCTTCATTGCTCAGCATTGTGCTTGCTTTCCCTCTTTCTCTGTCTCTCTCTCTCTCTCTCTCTCTCTCTCTGACACACATGCACACACACACACACACACACACACACACACACACACACACACGCACACATCTAAATCATAGTTTCACCTTTGCTTTTAAGCTGCCTCGGAATTCTGCTTCCAGCAACGCAACATTGTTGGAAAGATATAGCTTTCAGGATTGTGTGTGTGTGTGTGTGTGTGTGTGTGTGTGTGTGTGTGTGTGTGTATTTATGTATATGTATATATGTAATGCATGCTGGCTCCAAGACAGTGAGTCAATGATGAATATTTCACAGTTTGTAAGTGATAGAACTATCCATAAGACTTTGAAGCAAAGTGTGCTTTATCTCTCTCTCCATCTCTCTGCCTCTCCCTCTCTCTCTCTCTCTCTCTCTCTCTCTCTCTCTCTCTCTGTCTGTCTTTTATTCCAGTAAGCCACTTTGGTTTCTTCTGACAAACACAGTCACACCCTGAGGAATGCTCACAAAGCAAAGCAAGAACAGTTTTTTTCCATTCTGAATTTGTTCATTTTTCTTCTTTCTCGCTCTCTCTGCCTCTATCCCCTCAGGTGAGGGAGGGGAAATACGTTTTCAATTTGCGTGTCAAACTCTGAAAACAATGCTCTAACAGTCTAAACTCATCCATGGAGAAAAGTTATTTAAGGTCTCACTTATTTAATCTTCTCCTAAAACATCATTGGATAGCAGTGAATAAAGGAGCATGTGGTGCTGACAATTACTGGCCTTTCATTTGTTAATAGCAGACATGCTGCACAAAGAACTATGTAGCAGGCTTAGCTGGCATTGAGCATCATCTCCCTGTTGGATTCAGAGAGACATATGGAGAGAGAGAGAGCGAGGGAGAGAAGACTTTTTTTCAAGGCCTCATAGATTCTTCTATCACTTACAGGCTGTAAATATTCATCACTTTCTCACTGTCTTGGAATCACCATGCATTACACACATACACACACACACACACACACACACACACCATCCTGAAAGCCATGACTTTACCATGGCCTGGAGGTGTTGGGATGCAGTTCCCTTGGCAACCTTGAACGCCAGCACCATGGTTTTGAATTCAATATGACGAGCCATAGGGAGCCACAGGAGGGAGTGCAGGAGTGGGGTTACATGGGAGAAGTTGGGGATGTGGAGATAGGCTGCAGCATGCTCCATGAGTTGGGGGGGAAGGCACTTTTGAAGCCAAGTCAGCAGGGAGTTCTAAAGGAAAAAAGCAATGAGAAAGGAACATCACTTATAAAGCTGGTGCATTGTCTCATTCACAGAAAGTCATGCAATCAGGCTTTCTTTGTAGCTAGTAATCCATGATATGACAGGCTTACCATGAATAGATTGATACATGGATGGATGGATGGAAAGATGACTTCACTAGGAGGAGAAATGGATTGAAAATTTAAAGAAAAAAGACAAAGACAAGACAAAATCCATTTATTCATAGGGAGCAACGTGAAAGAAAGTAAAAGACAGAGAAATTGTGGAAGACATAGAAAGGGAAAGGGCTGGGTGAAAGACACGCCAGACATTACAGTGTTAGAAAAAATTGAAAGGTAGAATGAGTAGTGGTGAAATAAAGTTCCACAGGGAAAGTGAGAAGAGAGGTGACTGGGAAAAAGGTATAGGGAGAAGAAGAAAGGAGAGATGGTAAAGATATGGAGAGACACAGGATGGATTTTGGAAAGGGTAAGACATTGTCAAGTGAGCTGCAGTGCTCCTGCATTAAAATTGACTGATTGGTTCACCAATTAGTGCTGCAGATAGATGGATAAAAAAAAAATGTGAGGATGAGAAAAGTGAAGAGATATCATGTCTCTGGCTGATTCAACTGTGTGATTTACTGGTAATAAACAGGCATGTAAACAGCAGCAGTGTGTGATCAGGTCAGAGACTAGTTGGTGTTCATATCAGACACCAGCTGTGGCTCAAACACAAGCCATTAGGCCCCTAATGGAGGGACGTTAGCAGCCACATGCTAATGGATTTACCACAGGGCTTTGATCTATACAAGTCATGATTAATTTAGGCTTTGAAATCATCTTTAGCCCTTTCACTGCGCGTGTTGGTGTGCATGTGTGTGGGTTCGTAGTAGAAATGAGTGACATAGTGCTCAGAGTCAATGAGCTGCTTTGATCTTTGTCAGCTTGGAAACCAGCCAGCCGGGTCTCAGAAAGAATAGTCCTCATTAACTTGTTCTTACTTCAGAAAACTTGACGTTTACTTCATCCTTTTTATTATTCCCACTCTACTGCGTTTCTCTGAATGACTGTCATTCTTTTGCAGTTCCTCTGCTGTTGTACGGCTTGCATATCAACTCTACACATCTACAGGAACGTTAAGTAATCTGTGGCATTTATTAACCTCTATCGGTGACCAAGGAACAACATTGGCAGTTCTTTGACAAAAGCTTACGGCAGACTGTAAATGACACCCATAATGTCACATCTTCATAATAGAGACAAGTAAGCCAGCTAATTAGAGCATAGATTCACCAGAAACATCTAGTGCAGACGTAATATATATCCATGAAAAATGCTGTAATAACACTGCTTTGTCATTTGCTTTTCTGGCTTGAGAACAAAACATCTTGCGATGCTTGCTTGTAGCTTCGCCCTCCATTGGGAGTGTCTTGAAATTCCAATGGATGGGGAGTTTTATAGTTTTTGTTCCAACTAAGTGAGTTTTGAAAGCCATAAATCTCAGGACCAGGTAGTAAGTGTTGAGTCATTGGTATCGATCAACAACCTTATCAACTCCCCCATCAACTCCAGTATATTAGGGTCACTAGAGTCTGACCTTGAAGTTGAGATTGAAGACTTGCCACCCTCACCTCACCTGTACCTATGCAGGGACAGCCATCGGCCTACAAGGCTGGCCTATAACACACCGGGTGAGCCCACACTGAACAAGGACTGTAGGTTTGAAGAAGTTGTCGTTAAGCCCAGTTGTGTCTGACAGACATTTCAACCCAGTGAGGAGCCTAACAGTTGTGCTTTTATGTAACTCTGATCTTTAACTTGGCATTACTTGCCCTATATTTGCCTGTAATCCACCTTCAGATGAACTCTAGTCAGACATTATTTGATGTGTGTAAACTGTGTTGTATGGTTGTATGTATTTTGTGTGTATGTGTATTTTGTTCAGTGTTGATGCAGACTACACTCAAGTTCTTTCTCTTTTGTGCTATCAAGCAGTAAAAATCGTACTTATTCCACCTTAGTCTTGCCTATTTCAACCCTTCAAGACATATCCATTACGCTGATTTTCTGCTTTGGTTTTGGCTGGCTTTTCCATAAACTCATTCCTTACAGTTCAGAGATTAAATTTGTAAGGCTCAATTCAGACAAATGAGATCTACAAAAGCACAAAAGCATGTAAACTGCACTCAAGACAAGAAGAGATTAGAGTTACAGATAAAGAGCATCTTTTGTTCTGTTGCGGAAGCCGGTTCTCTAATTACACATCAGGAACCACAGCATTGTTCTGTTACTCAGGAATAAATCCACCACCTACACACCCTTCAGTTTTAATTATTATTATTGCTAAACCTGCAATCATCAATAATAACCTGTTTCTCCCGGTCCTCGACACAGCAGGCGGCCTTATGATTGCAGCAAAATCCCACCGGTCTCATTTAGTCTGTACTCCTGACAGAGAAGCTGATTAACAGAGTAGAGAAAGAAAGGAGGGGAGGACGGGGGCTAAAATGGTACATGTGTATCTGCCCCCCTCCTCCCTCCTGCCCCCCACCCACACACACACACCCACACACCCACACACACACACACACACACACACACCCCTACCCCTATCCAGTGCTTAATCCTGTGCCCCTCTCCTCACTCTTCTTCCTCTTAACGGCATTATAGCAATTATGCAATCGCTGTTAAGTGGGAGTAAGTGCTCATTTCTCAAAATTGCTGATGCCCCTGGACTTGCAAACTCAAATTTGACTTGAGCAGTGTGGTCGAACTACGGCAACATCAACTCATGCAAATACAGTTAGCAATGTAAGTACAAAAGACAGAAATATAACAATAGAACAAGACACTAAATTAAGTTAGATTAGCATGCAGCTGTGTGTTTTAATATTTTCAGTATCAAAGTGCAACATGATTGTGCTTGAAAGAGGTTTTGATATGCATACATCCTGATAAAGTCTGCTTTGGTTGCGTTATTCCCATTATGTATTGTTATTATTAGTAGTAGTTATAGTAGTGGTAG
>NC_136012.1:11072224-11107224 GCF_048128805.1 Centroberyx gerrardi | reverse complement strand
GCATGAGTTACATGGGTTTGGTGTACCAGAGCAGTCCTGTCACCGCTTTGTTTTGTTGCTGAATTTGTTTCTGTGAATGATATAAAGACTCCATTACCCATGATTCTTTGTGTATTTTTACAGTGTAAGCTGGAGTTCCGGGGCTGTCTGTCTGGGAAAGTGACCTCAGTGAAATGTGAAGGACCGTGTCCCTGTTTGCCTGGTCAGGAACCCAACAAACCTCCACACAAGACTGAGAAGGCCAACCTGATCTCACACAAATATGTGAAATGAACACGACTTATTAACACCAAATGTGTTCGTAAAGTGTCAAAATTACACACACACACACACACACACACACGCACTTGGATTGGTGATCCCTCAAACTCCTGTGATTCAACCTCTACCCTACCTCATCTTTTTTCTTCCGCTTCTCTTTCGTTTCTCTGGCAGCTATAGGGAGCAGTGATGGAGTGAGTGTGTGTGTCTTATTGTTTGTCATGAAAATAGGATTTCGGCAGATGGATGGAGAGATTCTGGAGGAGAAATGCAATCTAAAGAGAAGCAGCACAGAAAGGATGGATTGTTATGGTTACATGCTTCCTCTCTCCCAGGTGGGACAGTAGTGGGATTAATTTTACTCTCTCGCGTGCGTGTGTGTGTGTGTGTGTGTGTGTGTGTGTGTGTGTGTGTGTGTGTTAGTGGTGGTGTGACTACTCACATTTGCTGGTCAAGTCATTCAAGCTACTCAGTGAAATGTTGACTAGTCTTGTGAGCGATAATTTTTAAGTTTCAGTTGTAAGTTACATTAAAATAAGTTCTTTTTTAAGTTTTAACAATGTTAACATTGTTATGAATGTGTTTTGACTCGGCAGGTGACTGTAGGCACAAACACACAGCGCGCATATTTTATTCAGTTTGATTATTCCGAGCAGCGTCCTTATTTGCATCAGAGTCTGACCCGAGTCAATCAACTCTCGCCATCAACTGTTCTGCTGTCCAGTTCGCTTTGGCAGTTTGTTGTATATCAGACAGATTTGGAATAATAAATACCACAAAACACCCGCAGACAGCAGCCCCTCAAACAATACTCAAGTACATGCAGCACACATTCCCCCACAAACACTGTTGTTTTGGTTGCCAAGTGTCATGGTGTCAGCCTGAATAGCATAGCAGAGTGTGTGTTCAGTTTTCTCAAGCTGTCATTGAAAACCCAAAAGTAAAATAAGACCTCAAGCAGTGTGAATCTAATTGCTATTCAGCCTTATGGCACAATATATATTTTTAGGTCTCAGAGAGATACAGTACAGTGCTGCTGTTGCAGTTGTGGTGCATTGAACATGAGCAACTGAAGGTCACTTTGTGTAGAAAACCAATAAGAACAAATATGTGGAGAGAATGAACCTTAATCTGGTATTTGGAATGAAAAGCACACATCCTTTCCATCTCTGGAGCTACACGTTTATGTGCAGGGATTAACGTGATTGGTAGATGACTGGATGATTGTTTGATTGTATATCATCCCATGTATTTACACTGATTCAGTGTTTGTGTGTTACTATGCCTGCCAGCCTTACAGTATGTTATTTTTTCGAAAAAGCCAGCCAATAGTGTGCAGAAAGAAAGAAGAATGTTAATGTTAGGGCTCATTGATCAGAACCACACACACACACACACACACACACACACACACACACACAAACACACACACACACTGTGCCCCAACAGGCCTTTCCTAATCACTCCCTGATTAGAAAGCATTTATATGGAGCCCGAAGTTCATCAGACACATTTAATACAAAGGGAAATTGCCTGCTAATTAATGAAAGCTCTCTCTTTATCTCATTCTCTCCCTTCATTAGTTTAAGGCTGAATGATGGAGGGAACAGAGAGCGATGCTGTAACGGAGAATCTTTCACCAACTTGACTGCTGCCTGACTGATTCCTCTCCATCTTTGTTGGATGGTTCAGCTGAGAGTTTGGCTCTGGGAGTGAAGGAGTGGATGAGTGTGTGTGAAGATTGTAAAAGATCTAGTTCCAGATCTAGGACTCTGTCAACAGCATTACGCTGCTTTCCACTGTTTGGCTCTCTGCTTTGACTCTCTCTCTGGGTTTTCTCTCTGGGTCAGTCGTTAAGATATGATTAATTCCAGGAGAAAAAGACGAGTCTGTCCCCAGTGGGGCGAAAAATTAGTTTACTGGTGATGACGACGGACGGTTTGATCCACCGGTTGTGTGTGTGTGTGTGTGTGTGTGTGTGTGTGTCTAAACCTGGAAGCCAGATGAGGTAAGAGTGTGCTATGGTGAGTTGATATCAGGACAGATGAGCTGGATGAGCAGAACTAAACTCATTAAGTCACAACTCTGCTCCTCTCCTTCTATCACATCAGTCTGTCATCTTTCCTTTAATTCCTTCTTTCTGCCAGCTGTCTTTACATCCAGGCTTTACTCCCAACATTCTCACTCATTAGATTTAGCGTTCATTCAGTCCCTCTCCTCACTCACTCTCTACCTGACAAACTAGACTTTGGAGACAAGTTTTATTTCTGTTTTTTTTGTTTCTACTCATGACATTCGATTGCTCGGTTGCTCTCCTCCTACCAGCCAGTCTCTGTGCTTTTGTCATTTTTCTCAATCTCACTACAATTAGATTGATGAGAAGGTAAAAACAAGGCCTGTAGGTGAGGCTGTCTCCCTCCCATTCTCTCATCCATCCCATCACTCTCTCTGCTTCGACTTTACACCTTCTGGATTGAGTGACAGCTAGGTAAATAAGGCTTGTGTCTTGTATGCAATGCAGAGGGATGCAGACTTTCTGTCTCTCCCTTTCTAATTTACCAAGCAGATTCTGTCTCTCACTTGATAATACCCATAATTTGTTTGTGTGTGTGTGTGTGTGTGTGTGTGTGTGTGTGTGTGTGTGTGTGTGTGTGTGTGTGTGGTGTGCATTTGTCTCTAAATTTCACTTGCCATTTACTGTCTCCAGCTTTTGTATCCATCATTTCTCCAGTTCAGAGTCCTCATTTCTTTTCTACCTTCCTTTGGCCATATGGGAACAGAAGAGCATGCTGGGATAGCAAGGCTAGAGTTTAACCCTCTCAAGACCTTTGGACCTGTCAGCTGAGTGTGTTGGCACCTGCTCTGTGGTCATGGTGGGCAGGAGAGAGACAGGTAGGTCTTGTTATGAGGGCATGCTCTCCATTCACTAGTGATATTTAAGTGCTTAAAGGGAAAAGCATGTGGGCGTTTCTTTCTTTCCCTGAATCCGGTCCTGGATTCAAACCTGTGACCTTCCATTCCCAAGCACACTGTTCTGTCTAGAAAGAGGCAATCTCACAGGCTCACCGGTTATGTACTTTACCTCTGTTGGGCCATTGCGATGCTCCATTAGCCTGCTGCAGTGGATACACAAATACATTAATTCAGATGAATGTCTTTTGTCCTCATCCCCTCTGCCGAGTCATGTTTGTTTTCTGCCCTCTGAGATGGAGTAATTCAGTATTCCAGCCGCTGTCGCCGGAAGTGTAATTACGGCTGTTAAATGTGTAAGCGCTTGACTCAATCCTTCTCCGAGTTGTCCCCCGGTCTGATATGAACTCATTACGCCGTGGAAGTCTTTCCCGTTTTTAAAGTTAATTAGATGTTCAGTTCGGAGCTTCAAAGGTGAATGGGCTGGATTCTTTAACCCCGCTACCTCATCAGCTCACAGCGACCAAGGAAGCTAGACGCTCACAAAGCAAAGTCAGCGGCTGAATGGGCTAAATCCCCCGACTAAATTAAATTTGTCCTTGCAACAGTGTCTGACAGACACACAAAGAGCGCACAGGAGGACGGATTATGTTCCTGCTCTCCTCTCCTCTCCTCTCCTCTCCTCCATTCTGTCTGCTCTCTCCTAATGGACTGTTTTGGAACCTGTGTGATTAAACCATCACACAAGAGCTGCAGAGGCATGTCATCACACGCACACACACACACACACACACACACACACAATTAAAAATGCTCTCATCATAACATTTTAGCAATTCATTGCAACAAATGGTAATCTCGGAATTAAAGGCACAGCTCTAAATCAAAGCGGGCAGACTTATAAACAGGCAGGGAGCACAAACAATAAACCGCTCATGGATGCTTACAGAGCAGCAAACACACAGATCCTCCTGATGATATAAAACTGATAATATACCTGATGCACTACCATCACATGTACAGCTGAGATCAATTTTAAAGAATGAAATAGAACCAGAGCAAATGTGCCGCTCTACTGGTGAATCTATTGTCAGATGGTATTCCCTATATGTTCAATACAGAGACTTCCCATTTTGAGGAATGCTCATAACAACTGAAAAGGCCGGCAGAGTTTTGATGGAAGAGCAGAAGTGAAGAAAGAAGTAAGGAGACGAGAGGAAATTCCACCAAAGGAGGGTCCTGCGAGATCAGAAAGACGTGGGTGACAGTGTTGATCCCTTGTGTTGTCATGGCGATATCACAGCCGGTGACAGGCGATGGTTGTCACTTTTTCTGGCTTTGGTGTTAATCTGTCTCAGAACAACGCAGTGCTCCATGACTGGCCTGAATCCTACAACTGAGTCATTATATCCACCTCTGTTTGCACTGTTAGCTACGCTGTCACTCCAGTGTGTGTGTGTGTGTGTGTGTGTGTGTGTGTCTCCTTATCTCACGCTCACCTGTCATTCAGTCTGACCTCCACTAAGACTCCGTGTTTCCTGGTGTGTTTTTTCTCTCTCTCCCCTTAATTCTCCCTTTGAGCTGATAAAAGATTCATGTCAGAGAGGTTCCTCCTATCAGAGTAATCTCTACCGGTTTGCATTACTTTGAAATTTACTGTCACTTCAAACAACATCTCCATTTTAACACCTGGCAAACGGTCGGTTCTTTCATCTGTGTAGCGGCTGATTCCTCCAGACCTGAGCAACATTCTGCAAACATGAGGTGATTTGACTGATTTAATTTTTGATTTAATTTTCTGTGCTCTTGAGTAACCTCCAACGTGTAAAGTGAGAGTGGAATGTAAATTGAGGAAAGCAGAGCCCAGGGTCTTCAGAAAGTTACCTGGACTTCTTCCAGAGTCCAGCTCCAAACCTTCCTAAGGGCCCCACTTCTGCTCCTGGACCAGTCTCCTATCTAACAGTCTCAGTCTCCCTCTCTCTATCCGTCTACCTCACTCTACCAGTCTCCCTCGCTCTACCAGTCTCCCTCTCTCTACCAGTCTCCCTCTCTCCACTAGTCTCCCTCTCTCTACCCGTCTACCTCACTCTACCAGTCCCCCTCTCTCTACCAGTCTCCCTCTCTCCACCAGTCTCCCTCTCTCTACCAGTCTCCCTCTCTCTACCCGTCTACCTCACTCTACCAGTCTCCCTCGCTCTACCAGTCTCTCCCTCTCTCTACCAGTCTCCCTCACTCTACCAGTCTCCCTCTCTCTACCAGTCTCTCCCTCTCTCTACCAGTCTCCCTCTCTTTACCAGTTTCCCTCTCTCTACCCGTCTACCTCACTCTACCAGTCTCCCTCTCTACCAGTCTCCCTCTCTCCACCAGTCTCCCTCTCTCCACCAGTCTCCCTCTCTACCAGTCTCCCTCTCTCCACCAGTCTCCCTCTCTACCAGTCTCCCTCTCTCCACCAGTCTCCCTCTCTCTACCAGTCTCCCTCTCTCCACCAGTCTCCCTCTCTACCAGTCTCCCTCTCTCTACCAGTCTCCCTCTCTCCCAGTCTCCCTCTCTCTACCAGTCTCCCTCTCTCTGCCAGTCTCCCTCTCTCTCCCTGTCTCCCTCTCTCTCCCTGTCTCCCTCTCTCCACCAGTCTCCCTCTCTCCACCAGTCTCCCTCTCTACCAGTCTCCCTCTCTCTACCAGTCTCCCTCTCTACCAGTCTCCCTCTCTCTGCCAGTCTCCCTCTCTCTCCCTGTCTCCCTCTCCCTGTCTCCCTCTCTCCACCAGTCTCCCTCTCTCCCTGTCTCCCTCTCTCCACCAGTCTCCCTCTCTCCGCCAGTCTCCCTCTCTCTGCCAGTCTCCCTCTCTCTCCCAGTCTCCCTCTCTCCCAGTCTCCCTCTCTCTACCAGTCTCCCTCTCTCTACCAGTCTCCCTCTCTCTGCCAGTCTCCCTCTCTCTCCCAGTCTCCCTCTCTCTCCCAGTCTCCCTCTCTCTCCCAGTCTCCCTCTCTCTCCCAGTCTCCCTCTCTCCCAGTCTCCCTCTCTCTACCAGTCTCCCTCTCTCTACCAGTCTCCCTCTCTCTCCCAGTCTCCCTCTCTCTCCCAGTCTCCCTCTCTCTGCCAGTCTCCCTCTCTCTCCCAGTCTCCCTCTCTCTCCCAGTCTCCCTCTCTCTCCCAGTCTCCCTCTCTCCCAGTCTCCCTCTCTCTACCAGTCTCCCTCTCTCCACCAGTCTCCCTCTCTCTGCCAGTCTCCCTCTCTCTGCCAGTCTCCCTCTCTCTGCCAGTCTCCCTCTCTCTCCCAGTCTCCCCCTCTCTCCCTGTCTCCCTCTCTCCACCAGTCTCCCTCTCTCTGCCAATCTCCCTCTCTCTGCCAGTCTCCCTCTCTCTCCCAGTCTCCCTCTCTCCCAGTCTCCCTCTCTCTACCAGTCTCCCTCTCTCTACCAGTCTCCCTCTCTCCACCAGTCTCCCTCTCTCTGCCAGTCTCCCTCTCTTTACCAGTCTCCCTCTCTCTCCCAGTCTCCCTCTCTCTCCCAGTCCCCCTCTCTCTGCCAGTCTCCCTCTCTCTCCCAGTCTCCCTCTCTCCCAGTCTCCCTCTCTCTACCAGTCTCCCTCTCTCTGCCAGTCTCCCTCTCTCTCCCTGTCTCCCTCTCCCAGTCTCCCTCTCTCCACCAGTCTCCCTCTCTACCAGTCTCCCTCTCTCCACCAGTCTCCCTCTCTTTACCAGTCTCCCTCTCTCTCCCAGTCTCCCTCTCTCTCCCAGTCCCCCTCTCTGTGCCAGCGCTGATGGCAGGCAGCAGGAGACAGCGTATTAGCGATCGCTCTCTGGACTAAAGCCTCAACCTACTGCCAGTGAAATAGTTCTGGGGAGCTGATGGCTCGGAGCAAAGAAAATCAAACACACCCTTGTATCTTTTTAATGAATCTGACCTTCCATCTTCCTGCTATCTCCTTATCAGACTGCCTCAGTCGATTTCTTCCTCCCTCTGTTTCCTTGTTAAAAAGTGTCACCTCACTCGTCTTCTTCCTCCCTTGCTTTCTCCATTCCTCTGTCTTTCATCCTATCAGAGCGCAGTGCTGATGTCACCACTTTCTCAGAGAGAAAGACTATTCATAAGATAGAGTTAGTAAAGAACCAGCTATATTACAAGATAAAGGGGACTTGTGGAGAGAAATAGAGCTTCTAAAGTAGGTAGATTTGTTCTGTAATTTAAAAGGAACAGAGTGATGGAGGCAGAGAAGAGAAACTGAATTGAATTGAATTAGCTGATTTATTAGAAGTGAACATGGTCCCCTCAGTCATCTGTCACATGCATGAGAGGTGTGTGTGTGGGTGTGGGTGTGTGTGTGTGTGTGTGTGAATGTTTTTGTGTGTCCACCGCTTTCCCAGAAAGAGACCGTCTAAGACAGTGTGTGTGTGTTTGTGAAAAATCTGCGGGCCACTGGGCTTTGTCCGCTCTGTGCCCTGCCAGTCTATATTGATCTGAGTCAACAGACATGAAAGGCAGGAAGAGCGAGGGAGTGTGGGAGACAGATGGAAGGAGGAAAGAAAGGAAAAGATGAAGGAAAGGAGGGTAATTCCCAGCCATGATTCAGTGTTTCATATTTGACCCGTGGTTCTGATCGATAGCTTCTCCTGAGAGAAACACACAGTCTGTCTGGCTGCTTACTACTGCTTCCTCCTGGGTACACTCTCACACACACACACACACACACACACACACACACACACACACACACACACACTTAAAAGTTAAGTTATACTTATCCTCTTCCAACCTTGACATTTCTCTCCAACCTCTCTTTCCTCCACTGATGTCTATCCCCCTCCTTCCTCCTTTTATCTATTAGCCCTCCTCCTCCTCTCCCTCTCCCAACCGCTCCATTTCTCCCCATCTCTCCCTTCCTTCCCCCTCTTTTTTCTCTCTCATTCACTTCCTCTTTCATCATCTTGTCTTCAAGATGGCACCTTGTCTTCTTTTCACCATCAAGTCATCTAGTCCTTCCCTCTATCACCCCTTCCCTACTCAATCCTGCTTTCTTCCCTCATAACTCTTTTTTTACTCTTTGACCCATGCTCTCTCAATCTCTCTCCTCCTCTCTGCCTTCCTCCATCCCTCTATTACTCTTTCGTCCTCTCTCCCTCTCCATCTCTTCCCCCCCTTTCCTTTCCTCTGCTCTCTTCTGTTTGATGGTGACACTTTCCTCTGTTATGGCTGTCTGTGAACAGAGGACACACTGATGACCCACACAACTTGACAGCAAAACTAAATCATCCACTTCTACCATTTTTATTTCCATCTCCCAGCATTCGCTATCATGCGGTATTTCACTCACACACACACACATGCACACGACCTGCAGGATGTCAAGCAATGTGGTTTCTAGTTATAGTATTGTGCCAGAGGCGAGGCTTTGGATTGGCCTGACCGGCACTGGCCCACCTAGATTGCTAGTGCTGACCCAAAAAAATCAGTTTTGAAAAATGAAAATGAAAGCGACACTAATTTGTTGTGTGCTATCGCTGTGTGTCTTGACTAATCAGAAACATGTAAAACCGGTGGTCATAGATTCCCGTGATATGATGACACAGGCTGCCGGTTCTGCTGACAGTTAGCTGTCCAGACCAGAGATAAACATGGCAAAGCTCATTATTACATTTTTGTCCATGATGTCTGATACACTACCAGCAGTAAGCTAAAGTTGAAGAAAGGCTGTTTCAACCTGTATTATGTGTGGACATTTATGTAGATGGAAAAATGTGTGCTCTTTTGGACTATGTTTAAATATGCTTCTCTGTTTTTGTGGTGTTTGTGCTGATCCTCCATTGGAGCCGAGCTAGACCGGTATATTGACCATGCTGAGTGCAGAGTCGCACCTGATAATGTGATGTTTGTTGACTGAGCAATTCAACAAGTCAATTTCCTTATTTTGTTGATCTCTCTCTCTCTCTCTCTCTCTCTCTCTCTCTCTCTCTCTCTCTCTCTCTCTCTCTCTCCCTCTTTCCCCATCTAATAGCCTATTTGCCACCATTAAATGTGTTTCTGCAGTTTGTGTAGCGAAGCAGTGTTCAGTGCATAAGAAACACTGCAGATCTAGCAGCCTAAGTGGATGTGTTGTGGATGTTCTTGACATTAAATGGGCTTCTCTGGATGGAAGAAATGCCACTTGTTTTTTGGTCAGATTTATCCTTTGATATTCAAATTGTGCAATATGAATGCATTTTCACGTAAACATCTCAGGGATTTTTGTATCTTTTATGGGGCTAAGTTGTGGCCCACTCTCCTTTGCTATATGGCCCAGCTAATCATGTTGTGCTGACTCTTAACAGCAAGAATACATGAAGCACACTGGAGAGAAATGAACTGCAGCCAGAATTCAACCCTTGTACCAGTGTGTTCATGCTGACTGGTTTAATGTCAACCAATAGATCCACCTTCTATGGCTTACCAGGCTCAGTGACCTTTACTGGCTCAGTAGCACCACCATAAAACATCCATTAATGGTTGGAAATGGATCCTATAGCAACAGTGAGCCTGGTCTCCTGAAATTTCATGAAATGTGCACGATGTCTTAAAAGGCAAATACTCTGTGCACAAAAGTGAGGCAAATACATGTTCCCACCATGAAAGGTATGTGGAGGAGTAACAACTAAAATAGGCAGTGGTTTGACACTGAAATAACACGGTGGAAATTACATTTGCCTCATACCAAGAGGTTTTCCAGTATGAGTCAAGTTTTCATTTTTAGTTAAAGTTTTTCTTGTTTAACCATGACCAAAATCTTACCTTAACCTTAACCAAATTGTTTTAGTTGCCTAACCTTAACCCTAACCTTAACCAAAGCCTTTTGTACTTGCCTAAACTTAACTGTTAGCTAACCTTTTCACAGGTGAACAGATGAAAATAGTGTGTCCAATTTGTGCTATTGTCACATACAGTAATTCATGGTGGAGGAATGTAATGTTCGCATAATTTGTTTGCTACCACACCTATTCTGCATTTCAGAGTTTGTGCTCATTTCATGAGACTGTGTTGCATCAGTACGTCCCTGGCAATTGTCAAGTGAGAGAAGATACACTTTTCCCACCCAGATTTTCCCAGCTGGTCAGAGGATTTAACCAGCATCCCTCCTGTCAAACTCTATCCTTCTGGCTACCAGCACTTTCACATCACCTGCTACTATGACCTGCTCTCTCATGCCTTTTTTCTGCTTTTATATCCATACTGCTATAAAAGATAAAGGAACAGATAAGTTGCCTTTACCTGGGGCAACCTTCCAGTTTTAATCTCACCTCTGCGACCTCCATATGAAAGAGGTAGTAAAGGGCTTCTCTGTGTTTGTGCTGAAGCGTTGTAACCTTCAGGCTTCTGCCATCTCCTGTCTGAGCTGCAGCCACTGTGTTGTTCTGTGGTAATAGGTTGTTGTACCACAGTCTGACCTGTGTGTCCTTACAGCAACATATCAGTGTTGCTTTACCAGTTGCTCTACTATCAGTTGTATCCTCCTGTAATAGCTTCTATCTTTTTTCCAGCCCCATGTTTTATATTGAATAGTAACCAGAGCCTAATAAGATGCAAGCCTGCCATCCCAAGCTGTGTTTCTCTTTCATTGTATTTGCTGTCTTTTTTCTCTTTGTCTCCTCTTCCCTCGCTGGTCATTAATTTGATTTTCTGTAGAATAGGGGGAAGAAGGATGACGATGAAGAGGAAGCTGTCTTTACAGGTAACAGCAGATGGGGATAAAATTTCCTGCTGAGAGGAGAGGAGGGGGGATGAGATCCACATAAAGAATAGAAAAACAGGTGAGATCAAACGATAGCGGTCCCCTTCTATATCTATTCAGAAGATGACCTATTGATTTCTCTGTTTCTACGGTCTAGGTATCTAGGTGTTTGTTTCTATCTGCGTAATCTTATGTCTTTGTGGGTAATCCCTTTTGCAGAAAGGTTGTTTCTTTGTGTGCACGTGTATAAAAGTTATCTCTCAGTGTGTGATAAGAGACTATAGAAGATCTAACTCTGAGCCGTAGGTAGAGTTTATCACTGCCTCTAAATCTGGCACACAGGGGATTCACAGCACATAACAGATCCTGCCAGACTCTCCTCCTCACCTGCTGAATTCTCTCTTTCCTCTGCCTCCCTTACCCTCTCTCTCTATGTTAGTCACTTTGTTTCTGACAGCATAATGAAATGAAGTCATAGCACTGTGTGTGAACATCTTGAGAGTCCACTCTTGGATCTTTTTACTTGAATCAGGAGCTTTTTATGCTTTCTAGAGCCTGTCTGACTCACCCGCAGTGTGTTGGTCTAATTTTAAAAAAAAATCTGAAAATGTCTGACTTGTGATAAATTTACTCTTTGGAGATAACAGGCTTTCCTCTGACAGCAGCAACATCACTTGTTGGGTTCCACATCAAATCCAGCTCTGCCGTAACAGTGTAACCCAGGTGACCTCTCCTCGGCCTTTGATGTTGGCTGGATGTCTGACATCTTTAAGCCTGGCTGACCCTGCTGTAGTGCTGAAAGACAGAGAGACGGTTAACAGGCCATTTCATCCCTGTGTGTCGTGTCCCTCTGTCTGTGTCTCTCAGTACATCAATGTTTTCAACCACAGCTTTCTGACTCATTGCCCAACAAAAGGACCTCTGGCACAGGCAGCCATGTTCTGCCTGTCCAAAACAATTTGGGTCACACCGACAGAAAGAGATAAGAGGGGTCCTTCGAGAGGAAAAGATGGAGAGAGGGAGCAGTCAAAGCAATAGAGGAGAGTCAGAGGATGAAAAAGTGGATTGTGGAGAGAGCGAATATCAAAGTGAACAAGAGATGTACTTTGTGATGTACTACTCAACACTTTAAAGCTACAGGGGTAGTGAATAGCGATATGAGAGAGGAAGCACTCAGAACAACCTCGGGCAGTCAAAGGAGGAAATAAGAGAACAGAAATAGCTCAAGAGATATACTGAATCATCTGAGAGAAACTGAATTAGGCAGAGGAGGGATAAGTGACTTCTATTGAATAGCAAAAGATTGATAGAGTTAGAGGAGAGAGGAGGAGAGAGATGGAGAACGAACAGGCAATGGAGAGAAATAAGACGGAAGTCCTCAGAGGTGAGAAAGTAGGATGACGATAGCCGGGAGAGACTGAAACGACAGTGAGGGAATGGTTGTGGAGGGAGAAGAAGACAATGAACGAAACTGTTGATGGGGGGATGAAGGAGGGATGAAGAAGTGTCAGATAGAGGGAGAGAGCGATGGAGGCTGCTGAGGTTTGTGTCTACAAAAGGGCAATATCCTACAGATTCCACTTCTGCCTGGAGAAGAATGATATTTAGGAGGTGAAGACAGATAATATTTTGCTGTTGGGATCCTTTCTCTGCTCCAGACCGGCGGAAATGAAGAACACTCTGAAATGTTATCTGTCTGCTCCTGCCAAGAGGGTCCCCATCTCTCTCTCTCTCTCTCTCTCTCTCCCTCTCACTCTCTCACACACGCACACACATGCACACACACACACACATACACAAACCACCTTGTGATACCAGTAGAAATGTCAGCTTGGCGCCAGATAAATGTTATTTGTCCACTCCTCAGCTGCAATCTGTTACCTGGCCTCCACTATTTTAGCTGCAACAGCTTGACATTCTCAAACCATAATTATGAAATACAGGAGATTCACCCCAGTGTGTAAGTGGTTGTGCATGTCTGTGTGTATCTGTGTGTCCGTGCATGCTTCTGTACATAAACAGTTTGCAGTTATTATTTCTGCATTTTTGCTTGCTCTTAATTGAAAACACCAAACTGACATAATTCATTACAGATTGCATTTAGAAGTTGATTTGCCTCTTTGGAATCTTGAATCTATTGGACTTTTTTCAGCATGTAGAAGACAGGCTAATATCTGGAACAAACAGGGGTATGGCAATTTGACTCCTTCTAGAAAATGAATACATGTCAGTGTTAATTATATTCCTACATTTGATATGCCAAAAATGAACCCTTTTGACTGGCTGGCATGGCATAATACAGAGAATGTCGCTCATTCTTCTTGGCTTATTATGAATTTAAGGCTTATTATGGACAAAAGCAACAGAAGGAAAGACAATGTCAATCATATAGAGGAGAGAGAGAGAGAAAGAGGGAGACAGCTCGAGACAGTAATCTTCTTGATCTGTCTGCCAGTCTACCTTGTCTCTGGATAGTGGCATATACAGTATAGTGGCATTAAGGTGATAGGCAACATTGATCCGACTTTCTCTCCAGTCCACAGAGGCAGATCAAAGAGTCTACTAAGTATTTGGTACCATCAGCACAATAGGTAAGACTGCGTCTGTGTTGGTTTGCTGTGGACTAGAATGACAATAAATGATAAGGAGATGATAAAATTGATAAACTTGAAGTCCTTAGTGGTTATGCGATAAAACGTTTTGAAGGACACAATGTCTGTATAAACTAGGCCAAAATTGCTCTCAACATCCCAGCTATCATCACATAGTGTATGCTATCATTATAACCTTTCACTATACTCCATTCTCTCACACACACACACACACACACAAACACACACACAGCCACAGACAAGGTTGATCCATAGAGGTGTATTAAATGGGTGGAATGCCATTCTTATGTTCATTTCTCTTTATTTATCTGACAGTTAAGTCCTGTAAGGTTATTAGGGAATGGCAGACCTCCCAACTAACCTTTGTTTTATGTAATTGTCATTGCTACATCCAGTATAGGAAGGCGCTATAATTTATTGGGCATCTTAGACAAGGTAATTAGAATTTGTCTTTTTGCATATCACTCAAGCATGGTACTCATACATATGTATTTCTTCAGGGAGGACAGAGTGCAGGATCACCCACAGAGCAGGACGCATGGAGCAGTTAGGGGCTATTAGTGGGGATAGAGAACACAGTAGATTTAATACAATTCATCCTGTAGTTGCTAGAATTCACCCTGCTGTTGGTGCTGGGGTTCGAACTGGCAACCGGCATTTTTCCATTTTTTCCTTGCATTTAATTTACAGTTTTTCAAAATTGTTTACACACTAAAATTGGAACTTCAGATACAATCACTGAAACCTGAAACTCATGTATCAAATCCCTAAACCAAGTCTGCAAAACTACAAGCATATTTTCTGCTTTTCACTCAGTTTGCAATTCTCTATCACACTTTTTGCAAAACACTACACACAATAATGTGTAGTTTTCTCTCGTTCTCTACCTTAGGCACAACATTCAAAAACTAAAATCACGTGTTCATTTGGAAGCACTGCCATCCCAAATGCTTAAATTCATTTACCAATTGGCAACATCCACTCATCACACATATAAACACTAATATCTGAATTGTTCACTCAGAAATCAGAGCTTTAGCACTATAAAAAAGGCCACAGGTGAGCTCTCCTGTTTTTGAGAACAATCGAAACCTATGTTGCAGTGAGAGCTAGAGGAAGAGGACAAAGAGGACAAGGAGAACAGTTATCTCAGATGAGATCAGGGTCACTTTGGTTCACCATGTGGTCCACATGGGCTGAGCATGAGGGAGGCTGGGCAGAGAGTTCAGTCCAACCTGAGCTTCACTGCTGCTTCCATCATCCAGACATTCAGAAATAGGACTACAGTATACTATAAAGAACAGTAGCATGGTGTAGAGAGTAGGCTGCATGCCTGTTATGCTTCTCTATCAACATGCTACTGTTCTTTATAGTATACTATAGTCCTACATATCACTAGGCCTGTGCTACTCAGTGATGGTTGGCCAATGTTACAGTAATGTGTCATTTCATATTGAAAAATAGAAATATTCTTGTACCATAACCAATCACATCATGTTTTTAGATCTTCTGCAGAACTGAGAGACGACCAGTCTGTGTGAACACGGCTTTTTTTTTTTTACAGAAAACCTTTTTTTTTCTGTTTTTTTCCTACTGCATTGTGTTTTGTATGTAGAACACTTCACATATCCAACACATTCAAGTGTTGAAATAAAGTATTCGTGATTGAAATAAAGTATTTTATATTACTGTATACTGTAACAGTCTTTTACAACATGCTACTGTGCATGAATGTACCTCTGAACATGCAAAAGGCATAAGTCTACTGATGAGATATTCCGAGTTTTCCGATAAGCACATCAGTGTGTAGTCAGTTGTTAGAAAGATGTATTCATTTGATGGTTGTGTGTGTCATTTTACTGCAAAATAGCGATTTGAAAAGAGATAAAATGGTTTTGAATGCAGTGTTTCATTTTGCCAGTGATTTGTGGAGTTTTCCTTTTTGTGTTAGTGGTTTTGTGTTTTGTGTTAAGAGTTTTGAGAAAATGAGCCCTAGTTTCAGAAAATGCGTGTAAGCAATTGTGAAAAACTGTAATGCAACAAAACTCAAAGCTTTATTCACATCTTGTATTTCTAAGCTGATCTGACTGTTTAAAAGCTTGAATCTCTCGGACTTTCGCTGCGATGTAAGAAGCTGCCCTGATTGTGAAGCAAGTGTCAGTGGAATGTTAACAGCCTCCCTCTGGAATATTAATACATTATTTTCTATCTAGTATGCCAAGAGTGATATTGTTTG
Organism: Centroberyx gerrardi; assembly: GCF_048128805.1. NCBI lineage: Eukaryota > Metazoa > Chordata > Actinopteri > Beryciformes > Berycidae > Centroberyx > Centroberyx gerrardi. The sequence goes on along the minus strand of NC_136012.1, from coordinate 11,091,506 downwards.
GCTGTCTCGGTGTGAGGCGGAGAACACTGCCTGTTCTTCCAGGCTTATTAGGCCTTCCACAAAAGAAACAAAAAGAGAGAACATGTCAGTCACATACAGCATACACAGGGAGAGAGAAAGAGAGAGAGAGAGAGGTCTTCTTAATTGGCAGTCAGACCTTGTCAATGTTTGAAGGAATGAATGATTTGCTAAGCAGTAAAAGAGACTAATTTGGATTGACAATATCAGCAAATATGAGACAGATTTGAGGGAGTGTGCTGATCTGCCTGTTGACCTTGTCTTTAAACAGCGGCTCATGTACTGCAGTAGCATTAACATGATACACAGTATTGACCCGGCTCTCTATTAAGTTGCCCAGAGGGACAGTGTGTGGTCAGAGAGTCCGCTTAATGTCCGTTTGACATCGCTACTAAATCATATCCAGCTGTCCCTCCCTCTCAAATGACTCGACGTTGCATGTTGTCACCTCCACTTGCCTTTTACACTCAGGAGGTCTCTCACTCCAGGACATCGGTTGATGCTTTGTATTGCTTTGTTTCGCCTGTTATACCCCAGCTGAGGCAGAGCTATGGGAACTTTAATGTGTTTCCATCAATCACAACGTGGACACAATATCTCCCCCTGCTTTTCTCTTCCTCCCCTCTCTCTCTCTATACAGTATATATATACAGTATATATTCCTCTTTCTCTCTCTCCCCAGTGTGACTCCTACATTTTCTTCACCTGCTGCCATTTCTATCTGTTTATCACCTAGTGCTGCTAATCAAAGGAGACTTTCTATCACTCTGGGAGAACAAGGTGTGTGTGTGTGTGTGTAGCCTGCAGTGACACAGAGCTCCACAGCCTGGCCTCCAGACTGAAGGACTGGTTCGGAGTTCTCCACCTCGACGCCAACAGAGACCTGAAATCCTCTGACAGCTTCGACTCCGCCGCAGGACGTGAGTACAACTCCCCCGAGTTAGTGTGTGCGTGTGTGTGTGTGTGTGTGTGTGTGTGTGTGAGGGTATATGTGTGTGTTTGTGTTTGTGTGTGCGTATGTGTCCTGCTCTTCTTTTCTGTTGAACAGCTGCTCTTTCCAATCCTCTTGAGGACTGGTGGTGATGTTGACAGTGGCTCTGCTCTGTTCTCTGTAAAGTCAACATGTTTCAACACAGCTCAGCTCTACCAACACACTCACACACACTCACACACTCAGTTACAAGCTACTTAAAAAAGATGAAAATGGAAGAGGTCTGTACAGTGTTCTGCAATTTCATTCATTCAATTTCATTTCAATGAGTGTCTCTGTCTCTATTGTCTCCTCCAGGCTTTGACACCAGCATCCTGCCCATCTGTAAGGACTCTCTGGGCTGGATGTTCAACAAGCTGGACATGAACTTCGACCTCCTGCTGGACCAATCAGAGCTGAGCGCCATCTACCTGGACAAGTATGAGCTGTGCATGAAGCCCCTCTTCAACTCCTGTGACTCCTTCAAAGACGGCAAGCTGTCCAACAACGAGTGGTGCTACTGCTTCCAGAAGCCTGAGGGTGAGGAGGGGGAACGAGGGAGGAAGGAGGGAAAGTTGAGAGAGAAATAACTGAAAACAAGAGTTGTGCCATTGCCTCCAGAAGTTGATAACGGAGGGATGGAGGGAAAGAGAGTGAGGGGAGAAATTAAGGAGGGAGAGCTGAAATGAACGAGGGAGAAACTGATGGAAATGCAAATGATGCGACCGCCCTCAGCATACCGATGATGAGAGTTGCGGCAAGATTGATGGACAGAGGGAGGGAAAAGAAAGAGGTGTAGAGGAACTAAGGTCGGGGCGAAGAGAAGAGAGAGGGAGGAAGGGGTTGGCAGAGGGAGAAACCGATGGAGAGATGAGGGTATGGAGGAAAAGAGGGAGAGATTAATGGCAGCAGGAGGAAGGCTGAATAGAGGGTTGTTGTGAAGGGTGCAGGGGATAAATCAAGGAGAGGGTGGAGAGGTGGATGGAAGAGAAAAGGGAAGAGTTCAGAATGAAGGCTGATCAGAAAATGTCACACAAGGGGAAAAACTCTTTGTCCCTGGTCTTCCCTGTCAGTAGGATTCAGACTCATAGGTCAGTCTGGTAGAGTGACAGCTGTCAAGCACTCACCCCTGTGTGTTTTATGCGGTTTAACAAGGCAAAGAGAATCTATAACACACACACACGTACACACACACACTCGCACACACACAGGGGCAAACTTTTGACATTTTGTACACTAGTCCTCTGTCCCCGTTGGCCAGACAGTCATTTATTGTGGAGTATAGTGTTCTAAGTCACAACAAAACATTGCTTGGGAAATGGGTTTTGACAGGGTCGCATGAAGGTGTGTGTGTGTGTGTGTGTGTGTTATTGAAAGTGACTGGTCCCCTTTAGGCAGGATGTATGGCCGTTGTCCTGCAGCCTTCACAGTGGTAATTGATTGTGGGTCTCAGTCTGTGAATATAAAGAACTTTGGTCACAACTACAGGAGGAACTTTTACTTCATCTGACTATAACATACAATGGCTTTTAATTGTGTTCTATCCTTTTCACTCTTTGTTTCCATCTTTTCTCTTTAACTACCCTTTCCATCTTATATCCCTCCTTCCGTTGTTGCTTTCTAGCTCCATCTCCTCCTCTTTTCTCCTCCTCTCTCTCTCTCTAGGCTCCTATATTCCTCGTTGTACTGAGGAAGGCTACTTCAAGCCGACCCAGTGCCACGGCAGCACTGGTCAGTGTTGGTGTGTGGACAAATATGGAAACGAGATCACCGGCAAGACCACAGCACACACACACACACACACACATTTCTACACATTTGTAAAGTAACACCAACCATCCATTGTGATGATTACCTGCAGAACAATGTGACTATTTAAGCTTTTATTGTCTTTCTGATTGGCCCTTTGTCTGATTTTCTTCTGTCTTGATTTTCTGTCAGACTTATGTAGTCACATCTTTTATTTAACCAACGTCTAATATTCAGATATCTAAATAACACATAATGCAATCAGCTGGCTTCAAATTTCTTAGAAATAATTATGTCATGGTTTAAGCAGACCGCCTGGCTTAGACTCATGCTCAAAGACTTGAGGCTTCACTCCGACTTGACCCTCAGAGACTTGGACTTGCATTAAATGACTTGTGAGCATCTCTGTTTGCAATTTTATTTTTAGTTTTGAATCTGTATAAAGCGGCACTTTGAGTGTCTTTTAAACCGATGTATACCTGTGACAGTTCCGACGGTTATTGGCAATATGTTACGTCATATCCACCTCTGATGCTGTTATGTCTCAACAGAAAAATATCACACACATCTTTCCCTACCTTGAAAGTGACAAAGTATTTGTATGAATTTGTAAGTATGAATGATCAATATCTCTTGCTTGCTCACATTATTTGCACTACACATGATATGGTTTGCCTTTGTGAGGCTGAGATGCCTTTCAGTAGAACAAAGAAAGCCTTTCACCAACTATGACCTTTTCAAAACCTTGACAAAGCAGCCGCCCTCTTAAGAGACCCACATAAAGGGAAACAGCAGAACATGTTCTTATCTCTTGACTTTGATAAAGAAGACACATAAAGGCAGCGGCGCCTGGCTGCCAGAAAGGATATTAAATCTTAATGAGGGTTGTTTGTAAAAGAGTTAGGTGTCTGTGCCCTCTGAACTTGAGTGAGCAACTCCTTACATACAAGTTAAACTTTGATTCAAGAGTCTGCTCCTCATGGATTTACTAATTTACTTTTGAATTATTTCTGTTTAACTCTTCTTTTTCTGTTGCTTTACAGTATCTTCCTTTAGTTCCTCTTAATCCTTACCTACCCAGATGATAGGGAGAACCGCAGACATCCCCAAGCAATTACTATCCATACTGTGCACAGTAATTTCTATGCATACTAAATGTACACATTAAGTATAATCCATACTACTGTAACAGAAGTATATGCAGAATGTGAAAAATGTTAACATGCTCCCTAACAAAGCATGACTTCCTACATTCAAGTCACATTAACACATTAACTTTTTTCAACATTGCATCAGAAATAAAGTGTAGAATTTCAACAGGAGGTCAAGCAGAAGTGACATTATGCAGGGCTTGACTGATGGGCTGCAGTTGGTTCAGCACCAGACAAATGAAGAGCAAAAACCAATAGGAATTTGGCACAGGAGTAATAGTGAACTCTTTCTAAATTGGTTTTGTCTCACCTGACTGCACATCTAAAAAGTCGCAATTAAATTTATCAGCCGTCACCAGCAGTGAAGCCAGTGGAACCATGTGTGTGCCATTCAATTTATTTCGAATGGGACTACTCTTGGTAATTGGGTGTGATTGCAGGAGATGCCTTGGGCTGCTGTTGCCGGCAAAGTGTTAATGAGAATGGCATAATCTGGAGAGTTGCTGTTTCTGCGAATCTGAGTTGTGGTGTCATGTTGAAACGAGCGGTCCACACACACACACACACACACACACACACACACAGACACACACACACACACCCTCTTCATGCAAGTGACCCTGATGCAGTTTGCCTCATCTGTCTCACAGGGCGAGCCCTCTTGCCTCGGGGAAACTGGTAGGTGGCTGACTGGTGCAGGTGCAGCCAAGCATGAAAGAGGGTGTGAGCGAAAGAGGTGGACTATGACAGACTGGAGTGAGATGATCTCTGCTTATTTTAATGATTCTGTCCTGCATGATTAGACAGGTATATTTAAATTAAAGAGACCTGTTCACAGTGGCCACCTTTGATGAACAACTGTATTGACAATCGGCAGGAGGACACACTGGCTTTGTTCTGGGCCACATTTATCCATGATGATGTACCATTTACTAGATCTTAGGTTTAACACTAATACAAAACTATCATATGTTATGTCTGATATGTCTGACTGCTTATTCCATAACGTGTTAGACAGCCATTGGCCATCTGTCTGCAATGTTTGCAGACCGGGGGTCTCTTGGTGAACATCCGTACATTATCAATATATCATTCTTATCATACATTTCTGCCCAGCTGCTTGTCTAAGCTTTAGTCATCTTCCGTCTGGACTGCTGAAACGTCCTCCTCAGCACCTACAACTCGTTCAGAATGCTACAGCCCGCCTTGTCTTCAATCTCCCAAATTCTCCCAACTCACCCCACCTTTGCACTTCCTTCTCTTGCTCCCTGTGGCTGCTTGTATTGAATTAGAAGTCGTAGGCTGCTATGGGAGGCCCAGCCCACGCTCTGTGCTCTGCCGCTAAATTGTATCCGCTCCTCTTTATCTCCCCCCTCTTCTCAGATATCCTCTACTCTAATATGCACTTGTGCTAAATGAAGTAAAAAAAAGCTTTCTACCTCTCATTAGCTCCAGTTTCCTATTTCTTTTCCAAGCAATTGTCTCTTGCATGATCATTCTGTGGTCACAGGAATACTCTCAGGGTATTATGGCTCTGATCCTTGCACGGCTTACTACTAGTAATAATAATTCACTTTATTTGTATAGCACTTTTATAACAAAAAATGGTTACGAAGTGCTTTACAAAACAAATGAGGTAAGTAAATACAATAAAAGAGTAGATAAAAAAGGAAACAAAGACAATAAGATTAAAAAAATCAAATAAAATAGGAGACAGACAAGATTACAGCAGAGATAAAACAGGACATAAAAAGAACATAAAAATGCTTTCCTGCATAAGTGTGCTTTGAGAAGTGATTTAAAAGATGATACAGATCTGGCTAGCCTGAGCTCCTCCAGCAGGGCGATCCAAAGCCTGGGAGCTCTGACAGTAAAGGCCTGGTCACCGTTTGTTCCTAGGAAGAACCGGTAGAGTCCTGTCAGTAGACCTCAGGCTGGTTCATAAGGGGTTCCTATATGTTCCCATATGTCGCTTGGAGCCAAACCCTGCTGTGCCTTCAAAGTTATCAGTAAAATCTTAGAATCAATTTTAAACCTAAGGTAACCATGTAGAGCTGCTACAGTGGAGGTGATATGATCCCATCTTCTTGATTTGGTTAAGAGCCTTGCTGCTGCCCCCCATTACTTCTCCAGCAATAATGGGGGGCAGCAGAGATTACTGTAATTCCCTGCATTACTGCTCAAGCAGAAATGGGGAGAAAATTGCAGTACTCTAAACGTGAAGGCATGGATAGCTGAAGGGAGCAAGACGGAACAACCCTCTTAACCTGATCATTAAAACAGAGGTCTGAATCAAATAATGTACTGCCCAAATTCTTGGCTACATGCTTAATGTTATTGGGCATGTTACCAAAACTGACTGCAATCTAGTTGATTGCTGTAAAGGTCCGCCTGAGTGTCATTTGTATAACAGTGAAAATGAATATTATGTTTATGAACAATCTCTCCAAGTAGAAGCAAATTAAAGGATAATGATAGAGGGCCTAGGATTGACCCTTGTGGAACGTTATATTTCAGATGAGCCGTGAAACAAGTGGAGCTACACAGAGAAAGTTCACAAAATAATATTTAAACCAACTCAGAGCTAGTTCTGTGAATCCCACACACTTTTCCAGGCTATTAAGCAATATATCATGGTCAACAATGTCAAAAGCTGCACTAAGCTCTAGGAGAATCAAGACTGAACAGTCACCTCTATCAGCAGCAAGGATGAGGTCATTAGTAACCCTCAGGAGGGCAGCGCCTGTGCTGTGGAGGGCTCTAAAGCCTGACTGAAATTTTATAAAAATTCTGTTTCAACACATGAATGATATTACATAAGAGAAGATTACTTTTTCTAGAACCTTGGCTAAACAAATGGCAATTTGGAGATAGGTCTGTAATTGCTGAGAGCAAGAGGATCCAGATTTTTTTTTCAGGAGAGGTTAGACAATAACATGTTTAAAATAAGAGGAAACCAGTAGCGCGAGAGCTATTTATGATAGCTAAAATGTTTGGGCTAATGGTATCAAGGACCTCCTTCAGCAATTTGGTTGGGACAATACCCAAGGAGCAAGATGAGTATTTCATGTGAGAAAATGACTCAAGGGAAATTTGCTGGAAAGTGATAAAAGATGAAGAGCAACCTGTAGATGCAAATACAACACCTCCGGGAGGGAGAATCTGACACCTAATATTCTCTGCCTTATCAGATAAATATGAAATATGCCAGAAATCCCTCACACCTTTCTGGGGAAGCCTCAATAATAAGTGTTGAGGAGGGGGAGGGGGATGGGACTGACTCAATCATATTGAGAAAAACTGGAGTTGTTCCAGTTTTTGGAGATTACATCAGCCTCGTTGATCGTGTAAGTTATGGGATGCTGTGAAAATTCATCAAATACTAAACAAAACTGAAAGACACACAGCAGAAACAATTATATATGCTTATAGACTATCATTAAAGCAGCGCCTGAGAGCTGACAGCCAGCTATTATCCCATTTAATGCAATAGACATATGTTCGTGGGTGTAATGTTAATGTGCTTTTGACTGTTTTTTTTTTCTGTTGCTCGAGAAACTTGCCCTTAAGCAAAACATAATAACTATCCTCAGATATGGGAGTGACGATTCTTATATGCTCTCCTAACAAGACAGCTGTCAATTTCAACGACACATTATTCAGGTGTTATCACAACATCGCTGTCTGTGTGAGGGCACCAGTATGTGACCGCGAGGAGGATGAAGAGAGGAGGAGGAGGAGGGCAAGAGGTGTGCATCAGCCAAGCCAATATATCCTTTCCCGGGACACACCACACCGTTTCAACACACCTATCCGTTGTATACAGAGATCACAGTGGGGAAAATATAGGCCGAATAAAGAAATAAAATACAGAAGATGAAAATAAATTAGATCATATTAAATAGTATAAGCCTAATAAACCTTAAAATCATCAAACTTTGCAATGAGTCCTGCAGGTTTGTTTTTTTCTTTCTCAAGACGGACTTAGAGTTCGAGGACTGGTCAGAGCCGGTTGTTATCTACGATCATTTTTAAGTGCGTCTTAAGATAAGCTTTTCGGAAACACCTCACCAACTAAAGCTTCGTAAGATGGACGCTACGATCATAGTCTTGCTTTTGGGAAACCGGGTCCAGAAAAGCATGCCGCCCTCACTTCCCTCGCTTCCCGATGCCTTATATGATCTTTTAAAATGTCTAGATTGATTTGACTATACTGTTGGTGGCATGTGATATAGTGGTCCAGGACTTTACGTCTATTCTACTGTTGTGTTGTACTGTTGTGCTTACTTTAAGTAGCTCTGGAAAAGCTAAAATGCCTAAGATGAGAATGTTTCAGCACCACGGACAGCGCTTGTCAGTCTGCCTCTTGGCTGTATCTGACTACAAATTTTATCTTCACATTGAGTGGAGGTGGGGCAGAGCAGAGCCAAATACATTAGACCACAGACCCCCATTTGATAACATTTTTCTTAATTGATATTACCATAGGTGAGGAGATAACAGCGGGGAGAAGGACACCTATGGTCAAAACAGTCATCTTTTCGAATATATCATTACGGTAATTTCTAGTAGCCTAAGTGAAATAATGGTGAAATTAAAGTATTCCTCATTTCGCTGGCCCTTGAACCCTCTTAAGGGCCTCTCAAGGTCCACGGCGCTGTTAGACTAGATCCAGCCTGTGAAATGCCTCTAGTGCCAAAACATTTGTCAAAGCTTTACACGTTCTGGTGAGCACTGCAGTCCACCCGAGTTCCTCTGTGAATAATTTTCATCTAGTATGTAAAGCAGCCAACAATTAATTAATAGGCTGCCGACCTACTGTAGTGTCTTCAGAGGCGCCTCCTTTCCACAGCGCACTGTCACCTGGAAATCTCCATACAAACGGAGTCGCGTATTCCCGTGTGAATGCACCATTCCCTCCGTTGTAAATCAATGACACACCAACTGCGCACGAGGGAGGGAGAGAGAGCGCGCGCGAGAGAGAGAGAGAGAGCGAGAGAGAGGGCGAGAGAGAGAAAGAGAGGGAGGCGGAGTCTGGTGACCGAAGAGGAGGAGAAAGCTACCGGTCCGTCCGCTGCTCTCGGTCGCTTTCAGCCTTACAAAGCAGTCGGGAACTACCGGAGGTCCGGGGGCTTACTGGACTTACTTTCCCCCGGGAACTGGACACCAACTATCCCAGGTAGGTGAGCTGCGGACGGTTTGTATTAGTGAGCTGCGACGTTGAGAGTAGCCTACATTAATTGGATAGAGAAGACTTGACGCCTGCATTTCGACTTTGACTATCATTTCTATAACGAAAGCAGACGAGACCCAGGCAAGTGTAACTGTGTTAGCGGCTATTAATTGCCCGGAAAAAGGAGGAGGAGACGCAGTTTGACAAAAGGAACACTCTGCTTTGCCCCACCTAATCTGACCATGAACAGTCCTTATGACGATGCTGGTAGTGTTAACAGTTCTGATACATTGTGAGTTATGTCATAAAGTGGCCTCTGTGTTACTTGGTTGTCTTGTTTCTACAGTTTAGCAGCATCATCCTCTATTGTTTCACTTTCTCTCGGTCTGTATGTCAGTCTATCCTCCTCTCATTTCCCCCCTCTTTCTTTGTCTTTACTTCCAGAAGATGTTCTTTCTGCTACCTGTCGTGGCTCTCCTGCTGAGCACGGGAACGGCGGTCTCCGGTAACAGTAACGACAAATGGCTGAGCACCGTGGCTCAGTACGAGAAGGACAGATCCTGGAACAGATTCAGAGATGTGAGTTTCAGACAGTCGACATACTGTAGATTCTTCAATAGGGGCAGCGTTTTGGCTTGGGTCTCCTGTCGGGTATAGGCTTGTGTAGCCTATTGGTTGCACTCTGGGAGGTTTGTGTGTGCGTGTGAGCGCGGGAGGGGAGGGGAGGGGGAGTGTTGTTAATCCAGTGAGTGGGAACTCAGCAGGTAGAAGGGCAGATTAGAGAGAGGCTCTGGGCTCTACACCGAGTACTCATTAACTGAGTCAGTCAGCCACATCTTTACTAATAGGACTCGGATGAAGGTCCGGTAATGGTAGCCTATTTCTTAATGAATTTTACCCTGGTATTGGCATGTCAGTGGTTTTCCCCTGTCACTGTGATTACCAAACATATAAAGGCTACGGTGTATATACAGTGTAATGTAGTGTGAACAGTATTTCACACAGTTTCTAGGCCAAATACTCAGTACCAAGGCAATGTGGATTTAGCATTGGTAGTCAATAATCAGTCAGTTCTAACATCAATCTCATTCATCTCAGCTGTAATACTTCTAACAGTCACATGGTCAGTTTAATGGCCTGGTCACATGGTCATATTAAACTGTTAGCAGCAGCCTCTACAATAATGGATGTCAAGGTAACTATCACCCCACTGATACACACTCACACACACACTCACACACACAGAGACATAGACATACCTACCTTTCTCTTTCACATATTCTTTTTTTTTTTATTATTATTTTGCATTGTGCATTGAACAGTGTTAACCGTGTTAGTTCCACAATCCTGCTCCATGGTAATCTTGAAGAAGATTATAGGAATAACAGGCAAACCAGTTCCAGAAGCCCAGAATTTAATTTAAGTAAGTGCTGCTTGATGGATCATACATATACTGAATTTACAGGCGGACCCTAACAAATCATAAGGTGTCTTAAGCCCTGTTTTGCAATGTATATTTATGTAGGAGCAAGGCAACATATCCTTGGAATAATTTGCAAATGAGTTTGACGTGATGTTCTCTCCTCCGCAAGCACAGAAAGAGTGGATTGCACATATGACTTGGGATGCTGGGAATCTTGCCATATAATGCAGAATTTCGTCGCATAGAACCACAAGTTGTAGGTTTCACAGAAGGTGCAGCAACATAAAACAATACGATAGGAGTAGGACTATATCATATTCTGAATGAGTTATAATGTTTGTGAGTCATTACGTTTGGTTTCTTCCATTTGACCAAGAGAACCCTGCCTAACCACATTGTTAGTGAATGGGCAGCATTATAAGTCTTTAGCTCACTGCTAAGTTAACAAACTCGCCAGGGGATTCAGTAGTCAGTGAAGTGATGCTAGCAGTGCTTGTGCTGCCCTCCCATATTCACTACTAGAGCTGTGATGTGAGAGTACTAGCCATGTCTGTATACACACTGTATACATCTCTCTCTCTCTCTCTCTCTCTCCTCTCTTCTATCCAGCCAGCCTGCCATGTTTCGCTCTCTATTATGCATTTGTGTTTGAGTGTGTGTACGTGCATGTTTTCACTCAAACTGCAAGAGAGAGATCTCCTTGACTAAACCCAGTCACACAAGAATATACATATTTAGGAGTGTGCACTCCATGTCTGCATGGTCTGTGCTCATATGAATAGTTTAATTGTCAAAGTTTGGGTGGCGCACCTCAGAATGCTAAAGCTCCCATAAGGTGAGGTCTAGCAGAGGTAGCTCAGCTGAAACAGTGGTAGTAGCAGTAGTAGAAGTAAATGGCTGGAACACTCGTAGTAGTAGTAGTGGTAGTAGTAGTGGTAGGAGGTAATAGCTGGAACACTCGTAGTAGTATTCCTAGTTACAGTAACAGAAGTTGGTAACTGGTGCAGTGTTTCATCTTCAGGAGTATTAATAAATCTACCTGTTTCAATGGCTAGTGGTAAAGTACCTGACCGTAACTGTGCACAAAGAGATCTATGACTTCTAGGTAAGTTTAACAAAACATAAGGTTCTGTAATATGAGTGTTCTTGATTTGACAGTATGTCCTTAATTTAGGTTTATACCAGTAGTAGTAGTAACAGTAGTAGAAGTTAATAGGTGGAACAGTGGTTAACAGCAGCATTAGTGCTAACAGTTTTGCCAGTTTGTAGGCAACATGTCAGTGTCTTTTCTCTAGAATAAAGTTAGCATTAGAATAGAGAAGAAGTCAGGCTTACTTAGCAATGGCCATGGAGCACTAATGTGGAGCTAAAATGATCCCCACTGAAAGCACCAATGTCCTAACTGTCTCTGCCTGGTACTGGTGATGCATTCAGACCAGATTCACTATTTGAACAAAACACTGGAGATGGTCAGATGCTCTAGTGATTGATCCGTCACTAGGTGATGGGCATTATATGTCTCCTCCTCAGGCAGATAAGCAAGCAACAGCATCTGTTAGGGTGAGTGAGTGTGAGGATGCTTTCCTAAAGTGTTTTCCATAGACATAATTTGAGTAGATGGGCCTTGACTATTGCAATTTCTAAGCTTATTAACTTAATTCCCCAGCCCCTGTGGACAAATGTGTTTATAGGCAGTCAAGTATTTGTGCTGTAAAGTACCATTTGCAATGTAATATCACACTGACAGTTTAATGGCCATTGAATCAGATGAACATTGTACTCCACAGACTGCTTACACCAAAATCAGAAAATCTAATGTGGCCTCTACAGCGAACAGAGTGAAATGGATTATTTTGAACCAGTGTTGTTGCAAATGGGCAGAATGATTTGAAAGTGAAGGAGAATGATAGAATAGATTGTATTGCTATGGGGCACTAAAACATTATAGAAAACATAGGCAATAATAGGGTATTGATATCAGTATAGTATAGAATAGATTGTATGGCTTTATGGTAACACTGTATTGACCTTTTGGAAAGGAGTGACTATGGAGAAGCTGTGTTACTTGTTGAGCCTCAGCCGAGGTCAACCAGGGGGAAACTGACCCCACAACCTTCAGGCCAGAGTCAAGTACGGCTCTCCGCAGGGGACAATCTTCCTGTGGCGGCCTACTGTGCCGTCACCAGCAGAGAGAGTTGGGTCAATCTGTCACAGCTCATGCATGACTGTCTAAAAATAGGTGGCAGGCCCCCACCCAGAGCAGCTGTTACTGCACTCAGCTCTGCTTTTTACACTGGCTATGTAATTAGAAATGTCCCTCTTTAATAGGGAACAGTGTGTATGCCGATATCAGAGAGGAGATACACCAGAACTGTATATGTGTATGTGGTTACCATATAGTGTTTGTCATTGAATGTGCATATTTGAGAAAGCAGAGACAGTTAGAACAAGTTAGACCAAGTTAGTTAGTCTCCTCTCTTCTCCTCTCCTCTCCGTCAGTCTCTATATAGTCATGGTGACAGACTGTTGTTTCCAATCAGGCAACCTTGCTTTGATCCTCAAGAGGCAGAAAAGCTGTTTTGTTGTTTTCTGAGCCCATTGTTTCCTTTCTCCTTTGTCATCGTCTTTTCTCTCCCCCTGTCTTTCCCTCCCTCCTTCTTTCTGAAGTGTTGACAGAGAGAAGTCTTTATTTTCCCCATTAAGTCCTAATACAATAAATAATGCAATTATTATTGTAATAATATTATTGTAAATAATAATTATTATTAAAAATAATTATTATTGTATGTGTGTTTGTGTGTGTGTGTGTGTGTATCTGTCTGTCTGTTTGTCTACCTGTGTCTCTCTCTCTCTCTCTCTCTCTCTCTCTCTCTGTCTGTCTGTCTGTGTGTGTGTGTGTGTGTGAAGGTGACTCCTAGGTTTTGTCTTGTCTAAGCTGTTCCTCTGGAGCACATCCAGCTCCTCCCTCTGAGGTTTACAACCAGCCAATCAGAACACACACACACACGCACCAACAATTCCTCCCTCTGTGTACAGGGCTCTTCCGATATTACTGTCCAGAAAGTTAAGACTCGGCTCAGCTTATCATTCTTTCTTTTCTCTTTTCCATCTCCACCACTCCTCTCCTCTGTATCTCATCTCATCTCGTCTTCCTCCTCTCTCTCTCTCTCTCTCTCTCTCTCTCTCTCTCTCTCTCTCTCTCTCCCCTCTCTCTCTCCTGGCTCTTCCGTCACTCGTTTCATGCTCCACTAATTACTGATGAAACAGTACCATGTCATATAGACCTGCTCTCACTCTCTCTCTCTGCCTCTCTCTTTTTCTCTCTTTTTCTGTTGCACTGCCTTTGTTTCTTACTGTCTATTTCCTGTCTTCTCTCTCTCTCCTTCAATTAACAACTCTGATCAACTCTGATCCCCTTGAAAATGCTAATTATATTCTTCACAGTAGAAGACTCTGTTTTTGTGTGTGTGTGTGTGTGTGTGTGTGTGTGTGTGTGTGCGTGTGTGCGTGTGTGTGTCAGTGGGATGTGCTTTTGTAGCTATCCAGATATGAGATATTAGAGACTACAAGCTAACGCGCATATCGTCAGATGTGTCATGGCTGTGTCAGCAGTTCAAGCTCTCAGTTCTCTTTGCCATTGGCAAATTTCTGTCTGTTTGTGTATTTGGCACTGATATGGAGCTCTCCTGCTAAGCTCTTAATACTTTTAATGAGCTGGTTTTTCATGTTAGAGCCATGATGACTAGTGTATATCACACATACACACAGATACTACAGAGAACAAGGGAAAATGCCCTGCGGCCACTAACCACTGGAGACTAACTTATTCATAATATAATTTTATAGTATTCTCTATTCATTTATGTACTATTACAATGACAAATATCGCTTTATATTCTCTTTTAAAACTACTATAAGATTTTTGTTTGCAGTGTTCATAGATCATCATTACAGTGTCGTACGGTGCTGTCTTCTTTATGGCTTCTAGCCGCCCTGATTGTATTTCTTTCATATTTCATCTTCTTGGTGACTGCTGTTAGCCATTACAAGAAAATCTACATTATGCTAATGGCAGGCAGCCAGCAATATTATCTATGGCTTCAACCTATAGGGTTCCTGCTGACATCTTGGCTGAGTGACGCAATCACCCAGATATTCAGAGTGCTGTTCGTGTCCAAGGACAAATCCACAGCAATCACTCTGCAGCAGCATAGAACAGAACAGAACCGCTGTGTAGATTGATATGACTATAAACACAGTTGAAACATGGTGTATTTCGTGTTTGTATGTGTATGTACAAGCACAAGCATGTATGGTTGTGTGTGTATTATACATGCATAACATGTTTGGGATCACCATGTGTGTATCCGTGTAAAAACTTTGATGTGTGTGTGTGTTAATCAGATGTTCGTCCCTCAGGCTTTGGCTCGTTCTGTATCTCTCCATATGCCGGCGTTAGCTTTGTCTCCCTCTAATCTATATTTTCTACCTGGTGAATCAGTGCGCTGCATTATGAATGGAGATGAGCCACAGCAGCCCTGTTTGCTTCAGTGGATGACAGAGCCAGCAGCACGGACAAGTGTCACTACATTCACCATTCATATGACTGATGATGCCGTTCTCCACACATAACCCACTTAGCTCCAGGCAGCCATTTCTCTTCTTGCAATACTTTGGAATACACGAAAATAGACAATACAAAAACTATTAATCCAGAGAGAGTTTAAAATCAATTACTTTAGAAGTGGGGCAAGTAATACAATCTTCCCTTTAGCCAATTTATCTCCATTCTCTCTTTTTTGTCTCGGTCACATCATTTCTCTCACTGTTCTGTTTTGGTCCCTCTTTCTTTGCATCCCATTCCTTTGTCTCTTTCCCCCGTCCAGTCAGTGAACCTGAACAACTCTTTCCCAATGAAATCAATGAACCAAGCATCCATTCTGATCATAATGACAATGAATGTTAGTCCAACATCTTGGACTTGTAATGTGTACGTGAACATTTACATGTCAATGAGCTGTACATTATATCATCTCCAAAAGATAATCCCAGGTATTGTCACAGTCCTATTATCTATCTTTTCCAGTTCACTCTCTGTTTAGCTAGTGCAGCATTAGGAGGTGAGACTATCTTGAATGTTCACAAATACAGACCGAATTATCACAATGCATAGAAATTATATATTTCAATGTTGTAATTGGTGTCAATAATACATTTCTGCCCTCTGCTGTTTGAATATTGGTGCTGTCTTCCATTCTTCTGTTTCTTTGTTTCATTTAGGATTAATTATTCACAGCTTTACTTTTGGCTTTGTTTGTAGACTGATGGAATGATGTTAGCTTTTTGGTAATGATGAATGTGCTCACAGACACTCTAAAATGCGTGCGCACACACACACACACACATGCACAGTCATGGGAAGGCAATCAATGGAAATGTCAAGGTGAGACAGAGACAGCCATTTCTCATTGTTATTCTGTTTGTTTATCACACACGGCTATTCCTCTCCTTCATCCAAGGCCAATGTTACCTTCTTTTTACCTTCCCATAATCAATGTTGCAGGCCCTGTCAGTAATCCAGCACAGAGCCCCTCCCACGGAGGGATGATGTGTGGCATAGCTTCATGCGGTGTGTGTTTGCTTTCTCTAAGCCGCTGGGTGTGTCTGTCAAGGAGCTCAATCTGAATGAAGAAAACTGAATTTGAATTGAGAAAACTGAATGTGAAATTATAATTAAGTTAAATTCAATAATAATCACATTAGTTTTCTTTTCATTGCGTTCTTTCTCAAGTACCTTACAAATTAGATTTTTGAATCTACTTATTCAAAAAATATTTTTTTGCAATGCTGTTTAAATACATTTTCTACTGGTACTATTCTCTTTCCATACCAGTGGCTGCAGAGGTTTCCAGTGTTGTTGGATGTGTTGAAGTTGATGCTGAACTGTGTTGGGCTCTGCAAGCCTGCCGCGCTCTACACTCACAAGCAAAATGCCCAGGTCTCTTACTTCTCTTATGTGATGTTTACGGCCTCTAGAACCATGTCATATTGAATTGGCCATTATCTCATTTCCTTCCCAAAGGCAGGGATACACTTACTGTGTCTGTGTGTGTGTGCGTGTGTGAGAGAGAGAGAGAGAGAGAGAGAGGGAGAGATGCCCTGTCTCTGCTTCAATAATTCAAAAGGTTTCTGCTACTGCAGCTCTGTGTTGCTCCCGGGTGTGTCTGTGGTGAGAGAGGATATGAGAGAGAGAGTGACAGATGGGGTGAGGGAAGAGAGAGGTTGAAACAAAGATATGGTAGATCTGTACCTTGTAGCTCTTTGGGTCTTCCCATATTCTTCTCTGCATCATTTTGTAGTTTTCTGAAGCTAAGTATCTCCCTGATGCAGTGAATGACAGATGGACTCCTGGGACTGTAGGCACTAGCAGCTAGATCTAAATCCTGAGGTGTTGAATGAATACTGCATGTAAAGTCATGGACTCGGTGTGTCTGGACAGTAAAACCAGTAGCCCTCTGGGTAATGTAGTCAGACAGCATTAGTTTCTCCACAGACTGTGAAGCTGTCCCTTTGTAGAGCTGTTTAGATCACAGCAGAGTTATAGTTCATCTAGTATGTAATTTATCTGCAGTGTTTTTGCTCCTAGAGTGGTGCAGAATAGAGCCTTATCAGTCCTATAACAGCTTTTTTATTTCTATAATCTATACTGTGTTTTGTCTCACTTTGGTAGTGTAGCACAGAAAAGCCTTATCATTGTCTCTCCCTGGACTACAAGCTCTGGTCTCCAGACATTATATTTCAGCACCATGGACAGCTCCATGTTGTTGCTTGCTGCCTTGGCTGCAGAATACAGTTTGGTGTTGTGATTGGCTACAGTGTTGGTGGGTCTCAGAGTGCATACATTCACTCACTTCAGTTTGACAATCCGTGGGCAAAAACAAGGTGAAGAAAAAAAAAATGTATTTGTTTTTTTTTATTTTACGATTTTACGATTCCCCATCAGAATCTTATTAAGAAAACACAGCCACTTTCATTGAGTGTCAGTGAATTACTGACCTCAGCCTTACCTTTTTCACCAATCAGATGCCACTCTGCGTCGTGGTAACAGCTGGCTGGACGTCCTGTCTCTCACTGACCTCCAGCCCTCTGTGTGTGTGTGTGTGTGACAGAGAGAGAGAGAGAGAGAGAGACTGATGGCTAATATGTGGACCTGCAACAGATGGTCTTTCATCCCCTGGTCTTGTGTAAACCATCACTCACACATAAATGTGTCTCGGAGAAGCTACCATTTAAAGGTCATGTCTGTCCAAAGTTACAACTCTTTTTTAAAATTCTGCAGCCCTGCTTGGAGATATTACTAAACACTATAGTTATCTTGAAAAATATAAAATGAATTATTGCCATCTACACTCATTATTTAGCAAGATATCTACACCAATGACTACAGTAACACGGAGACTGCAAATGGACTATCGATCTCTCCAACTTCTTCTACACTAATTGGTTGCCCAAGACACAGCATAGATAAATGTTTCTCCACTCCATATTGGAAAAACAGATTCTACTTTGCCATATCACACATCATATCGTATATGTGTGTGCATATCCAATGGTTAAGGCTAGAACCTTTGATTCTTTTATAAACTGATTTGATGAGATCTGTATTGTGAATCTCCCACCTGTGGCATTCTTTTAACAGGGAATCATTTAATCATTTATCCATTACCACCTGGTGTGTGGATGAAATGCATGCATCGGACTTTTCTGATGGAATCAATCATTTCCACAGAGCTATCAGGCTAAAATTCCTCTGATATGTGAATTTTCAAAATGGTCACCAAGGTTCAACTGGATTTCAGTTTGAGTCGATTGAGGCTGATTGGGTCACTGCAGTTCAACTAAAATGTTTAGCCTATATGAGGTTGTTTGACAGGTTACCAGGGTGTATATAAATGGTCCTAAATTGCATTTGCCTTGGAAAAAAACAACAAAAAAATATACTGCAGTCAAAAATATGGTAGGCTATTTTGTAGTCCTCCCCTCTCTCCAATGACTGTCGACCTGATGGCACATTAAACCAGAAAAAATGGGCACCAAACTGAAAGGTGGAGGGCCAGCACCTCAGCAGAGGAGCTGGCTGTGGAGAACACCTGGGGGCCTCGTTTTACATTTAGAGTCACAGAAAAGTCCACCTCATTAACTCCGTTAGCCTCTAGCTTCCACGCTCACCAATATGAGTTGGCTCTTAATATTGTGATAGAGGTTTGTCTTAATTTGTTGAAATGCACTTTGTGAATGTGGGTAGTAATTAATTCATGTATTGCAGGAGGAAGTGAGTCGTGAAATGACTTGCATGCATTGTGACTGACAAAAATGTAAATGATTTAAAAGTACAAAATGCAGCAGTTGACAAAAAAAACAGGGTTAGAAAAATTCCTGAAATGAATAAAAGGTGATCTATTAAACTTAATTCTTGGTGTTGGTTCGCAGTAACACTAGCTGCACTAAAAGCAAAATTTGATGATAAGTTAAGGTTAATCGCATTAAACCTGCTCACGGCTCAAAGCTTATTGTAACATAACTGGCATCCATTCAACCTTGCTTCATGAAATTGCTTGAAATTATCTGAGAAATTAAGCTTACTGCTAAATCTTGTTTCATGAAATACCTCTCTGTACAAAACAGAAGGTTACTTCCTAAGGTCGAGGTTCAATTTCATGTGCTAAAAAAATTCAAGGATTAAGTGGCATTTCACTCCAATATGTCTCATATCTGTCTCAGAGTAAATAATAAAGATT